>NW_027462190.1:0-40309 GCF_050947455.1 Rhinoderma darwinii
GAAACAGTGCTTCTATACTAATTGCCAGGCGCTGAGACGAATGCCGCCAAGATCGAGCGTCTACGACTTACGGTTCAAGAATTAGCCTCAGAAACAGTGGTTCTGAACATGCTGCCAATAGCTCGCCTGGGAAACATCCAGAGAGGTCCAAGATTGTGTTTTTTAGACTGGCTGCCACGAGCTGAAACGAATGCAGCCAAGAGCGAGCGTCTGTGACTTACGGTTCAAGAGTTATTCACAGAAACATGGTTCTGAACTTTGCTGCCAGCCGCGAAAGCGAAAATAACCAAGATCGAGCGTCTAGGATTTACTTGTCAATAGCTCGCCTGGGAAACATCCAGAGAAGTCAAAGACCGTGCTTCTATACTAATTGCCAGGCGCTGAGACGAATGCTGCCAAGATCTAGCGTCTATGACTTACGGTTCAAGAATTAGCCTCAGAAACAGTGGGAAACAGTGCTTCTATACTAATTGCCAGGCGCTGAGACGAATGCCGCCAAGATCGAGCGTCTATGACTTACGGTTCAAGAATTAGCCTCAGAAACAGTGGTTCTGAACATGCTGCCAATAGCTCGCCTGGGAAACATCCAGAGAAGTCCAAGATTGTGTTTTTTAGACTGGCTGCCACGAGCTGAAACGAATGCAGCCAAGAGCGAGCGTCTGTGACTTACGGTTCAAGAGTTATTCACAGAAACATGGTTCTGAACTTTGCTGCCAGCCGCGAAAGCGAAAATAACCAAGATCGAGCGTCTAGGATTTACTTGTCAATAGCTCGCCTGGGAAACATCCAGAGAAGTCAAAGACCGTGCTTCTATACTAATTGCCAGGCGCTGAGACGAATGCTGCCAAGATCTAGCGTCTATAACTTACGGTTCAAGAATTAGCCTCAGAAACAGTGGGAAACAGTGCTTCTATACTAATTGCCAGGCGCTGAGACGAATGCCGCCAAGATCGAGCGTCTACGACTTACGGTTCAAGAATTAGCCTCAGAAACAGTGGTTCTGAACATGCTGCCAATAGCTCGCCTGGGAAACATCCAGAGAATTCCAAGATTGTGTTTTTTAGACTGGCTGCCACGAGCTGAAACGAATGCAGCCAAGAGCGAGCGTCTGTGACTTACGGTTCAAGAGTTATTCACAGAAACATGGTTCTGAACTTTGCTGCCAGCCGCGAAAGCGAAAATAACCAAGATCGAGCGTCTAGGATTTACTTGTCAATAGCTCGCCTGGGAAACATCCAGAGAAGTCAAAGACAGTGCTTCTATACTAATTGCCAGGCGCTGAGACGAATGCCGCCAAGATCTAGCGTCTATGACTTACGGTTCAAGAATTAGCCTCAGAAACAGTGGGAAACAGTGCTTCTATACTAATTGCCAGGCCCTGAGACGAATGCCGCCAAGATCGAGCGTCTATGACTTACGGTTCAAGAATTAGTCTCAGAAACAGTGGTTCTGAACATGCTGCCAATAGCTCGCCTGGGAAACATCCAGAGAAGTCCACGATTGTGTTTTTTAGACTGGCTGCCACGAGCTGAAACGAATGCAGCCAAGAGCGAGCGTCTGTGACTTACGGTTCAAGAGTTATTCACAGAAACATGGTTCTGAACTTTGCTGCCAGCCGCGAAATCGAAAATAACCAAGATGGAGCGTCTAGGATTTACTTGTCAATAGCTCGCCTGGGAAACATCCAGAGAAGTCAAAGACAGTGCTTCTATACTAATTGCCAGGCGCTGAGACGAATGCCTCCAAGATCTAGCGTCAGTGACTTACGGTTCAAGAATTAGCCTCAGAAACAGTGGGAAACAGTGCTTCTATACTAATTGCCAGGCGCTGAGACGAATGCCGCCAAGATCGAGCGTCTATGACTTACGGTTCAAGAATAAGCCTCAGAAACAGTGGTTCTGAACATGCTGCCAATAGCTCGCCTGGGAAACATCCAGAGAAGTCCAAGATTGTGTTTTTTAGACTGGCTGCCACGAGCTGAAACGAATGCAGCCAAGAGCGAGCGTCTGTGACTTACGGTTCAAGAGTTATTCACAGAAACATGGTTCTGAACTTTGCTGCCAGCCGCGAAAGCGAAAATAACCAAGATCGAGCGTCTAGGATTTACTTGTCAATAGCTCGCCTGGGAAACATCCAGAGAAGTCAAAGACAGTGCTTCTATACTAATTGCCAGGCGCTGAGACGAATGCCGCCAAGATCTAGCGTCTATGACTTACGGTTCAAGAATTAGCCTCAGAAACAGTGGGAAACAGTGCTTCTATACTAATTGCCAGGCGCTGAGACGAATGCCGCCAAGATCGAGCGTCTATGACTTACGGTTCAAGAATTAGCCTAAGAAACAGTGGTTCTGAACATGCTGCCAATAGCTCGTCTGGGAAACATCCAGAGATGTCCAAGATTGTGTTTTTTAGACTGGCTGCCACGAGCTGAAACGAATGCAGCCAAGAGCGAGCGTCTGTGACTTACGGTTCAAAAGTTATTGACAGAAACATGGTTCTGAACTTTGCTGCCAGCCGCGAAAGCGAAAATAACCAAGATCGAGCGTCTAGGATTTACTTGTCAAAAGCTCGCCTGGGAAACATCCAGAGAAGTCAAAGACAGTGCTTCTATACTAATTGCCAGGCGCTGAGACGAATGCCGCCAAGATCTAGCGTCTATGACTTACGGTTCAAGAATTAGCCTCAGAAACAGTGGGAAACAGTGCTTCTATACTAATTGCCAGGCGCTGAGACGAATGCCGCCAAGATCGAGCGTCTATGACTTACGGTTCAAGAATTAGCCTCAGAAACAGTGGTTCTGAACATGCTGCCAATAGCTCGCCTGGGAAACATCCAGAGAAGTCCAAGATTGTGTTTTTTAGACTGGCTGCCACGAGCTGAAACGAATGCAGCCAAGAGCGAGCGTCTGTGACTTACGGTTCAAAAGTTATTCACAGAAACATGGTTCTGAACTTTGCTGCCAGCCGCGAAAGCGAAAATAACCAAGATCGAGCGTCTAGGATTTACTTGTCAATAGCTCGCCTGGGAAACATCCAGAGAAGTCAAAGACAGTGCTTCTATACTAATTGCCAGGCGCTGAGACGAATGCCGCCAAGATCTAGCGTCTATGACTTACGGTTCAAGAATTAGCCTCAGAAACAGTGGGAAACAGTGCTTCTATACTAATTGCCAGGCGCTGAGACGAATGCCGCCAAGATCGAGCGTCTATGACTTACGGTTCAAGAATTAGCCTCAGAAACAGTGGTTCTGAACATGCTGCCAATAGCTCGCCTGGGAAACATCCAGAGAAGTCCAAGATTG
The DNA here is from genome assembly GCF_050947455.1 of Rhinoderma darwinii. NCBI lineage: Eukaryota > Metazoa > Chordata > Amphibia > Anura > Rhinodermatidae > Rhinoderma > Rhinoderma darwinii. The sequence continues at coordinate 3,300 of NW_027462190.1, forward strand.
TGTTTTTTAGACTGGCTGCCACGAGCTGAAACGAATGCAGCCAAGAGCGAGCGTCTGTGACTTACGGTTCAAGAGTTATTCACAGAAACATGGTTCTGAACTTTGCTGCCAGCCGCGAAAGCGAAAATAACCAAGATCGAGCGTCTAGGATTTACTTGTCAATAGCTCGCCTGGGAAACATCCAGAGAAGTCAAAGACCGTGCTTCTATACTAATTGCCAGGCGCTGAGACGAATGCTGCCAAGATCTAGCGTCTATGACTTACGGTTCAAGAATTAGCCTCAGAAACAGTGGGAAACAGTGCTTCTATACTAATTGCCAGGCGCTGAGACGAATGCCGCCAAGATCGAGCGTCTATGACTTACGGTTCAAGAATTAGCCTCAGAAACAGTGGTTCTGAACATGCTGCCAATAGCTCGCCTGGGAAACATCCAGAGAAGTCCAAGATTGTGTTTTTTAGACTGGCTGCCACGAGCTGAAACGAATGCAGCCAAGAGCGAGCGTCTGTGACTTACGGTTCAAGAGTTATTCACAGAAACATGGTTCTGAACTTTGCTGCCAGCCGCGAAAGCGAAAATAACCAAGATCGAGCATCTAGGATTTACTTGTCAATAGCTCGCCTGGGAAACATCCAGAGAAGTCAAAGACAGTGCTTCTATACTAATTGCCAGGCGCTGAGACGAATGCCGCCAAGATCTAGCGTCTATGACTTACGGTTCAAGAATTAGCCTCAGAAACAGTGGGAAACAGTGCTTCTATACTAATTGCCAGGCGCTGAGACGAATGCCGCCAAGATCGAGCGTCTATGACTTACGGTTCAAGAATTAGCCTCAGAAACAGTGGTTCTTAACATGCTGCCAATAGCTCGCCTGGGAAACATCCAGAGAAGTCCAAGATAGTGTTTTTTAGACTGGCTGCCACGAGCTGAAACGAATGCAGCCAAGAGCGAGCGTCTGTGACTTACGGTTCAAGAGTTATTCACAGAAACATGGTTCTGAACTTTGCTGCCAGCCGCGAAAGCGAAAATAACCAAGATCGAGCGTCTAGGATTTACTTGTCAATAGCTCGCCTGGGAAACATCCAGAGAAGTCAAAGACAGTGCTTCTATACTAATTGCCAGGCGCTGAGACGAATGGCGCCAAGATCTAGCGTCTATGACTTACGGTTCAAGAATTAGACTCAGAAACAGTGGGAAACAGTGCTTCTGTACTAATTGCCAGGCGCTGAGACGAATGCCGCCAAGATCGAGCGTCTATGACTTACGGTTCAAGAATTAGCCTCAGAAAAAGTGGTTCTGAACATGCTGCCAATAGCTCGCCTGGGAAACATCCAGAGAAGTCCAAGATTGTGTTTTTTAAACTGGCTGCCACGAGCTGAAACGAATGCAGCCAAGAGCGAGCGTCTGTGACTTACGGTTCAAAAGTTATTCACAGAAACCTGGTTCTGAACTTTGCTGCCAGCCGCGAAAGCGAAAATAACCAAGATCGAGCGTCTAGGATTTACTTGTCAATAGCTCGCCTGGGAAACATCCAGAGAAGTCAAATACAGTGCTTCTATACTAATTGCCAGGCGCTGAGACGAATGCCGCCAAGATCTAGCGTCTATGACTTACGGTTCAAGAATTAGCCTCAGAAACAGTGGGAAACAGTGCTTCTATACTAATTGCCAGGCGCTGAGACGAATGCCGCCAAGATCGAGCGTCTATAACTTACGGTTCAAGAATTAGCCTCAGAAACAGTGGTTCTGAACATGCTGCCAATAGCTCGCCTGGGAAACATCCAGAGAAGTCCAAGATTGTGTTTTTTAGACTGGCTGCCACGAGCTGAAACGAATGCAGCCAAGAGCGAGCGTCTGTGACTTACGGTTCAAGAGTTATTCACAGAAACATGGTTCTGAACTTTGCTGCCAGCCGCGAAAGCGAAAATAACCAAGATCGAGCGTCTAGGATTTACTTGTCAATAGCTCGCCTGGGAAACATCCAGAGAAGTCAAAGACAGTGCTTCTATACTAATTGCCAGGCGCTGAGACGAATGCCGCCAAGATCTAGCGTCTATGACTTACGGTTCAAGAATTAGCCTCAGAAACAGTGGGAAACAGTGCTTCTATACTAATTGCCAGGCCCTGAGACGAATGCCGCCAAGATCGGGCGTCTATGACTTACGGTTCAAGAATTAGTCTCAGAAACAGTGGTTCTGAACATGCTGCCAATAGCTCGCCTGGGAAACATCCAGAGAAGTCCAAGATTGTGTTTTTTAGACTGGCTGCCACGAGCTGAAACGAATGCAGCCAAGAGCGAGCGTCTGTGACTTACGGTTCAAGAGTTATTCACAGAAACATGGTTCTGAACTTTGCTGCCAGCCGCGAAAGCGAAAATAACCAAGATCGAGCGTCTAGGATTTACTTGTCAATAGCTCGCCTGGGAAACATCCAGAGAAGTCAAAGACCGTGCTTCTATACTAATTGCCAGGCGCTGAGACGAATGCCGCCAAGATCTAGCGTCTATGACTTACGGTTCAAGAATTAGCCTCAGAAACAGTGGGAAACAGTGCTTCTATACTAATTGCCAGGCGCTGAGACGAATGCCGCCAAGATCGAGCGTCTATAACTTACGGTTCAAGAATTAGCCTCAGAAACAGTGGTTCTGAACATGCTGCCAATAGCTCGCCTGGGAAACATCCAGAGAAGTCCAAGATTGTGTTTTTTAGACTGGCTGCCACGAGCTGAAACGAATGCAGCCAAGAGCGAGCGTCTGTGACTTACGGTTCAAGAGTTATTCACAGAAACATGGTTCTGAACTTTGCTGCCAGCCGCGAAAGCGAAAATAACCAAGATCGAGCGTCTAGGATTTACTTGTCAATAGCTCGACTGGGAAACATCCAGAGAAGTCAAAGACAGTGCTTCTATACTAATTGCCAGGCGCTGAGACGAATGCCGCCAAGATCGAGCGTCTAAGACTTACGGTTCAAGAATTAGCCTCAGAAACAGTGGTTCTGAACATGCTGCCAATAGCTCGCCTGGGAAACATCCAGAGAAGTCCAAGATAGTGTTTTTAGACTGGCTGCCACGAGCTGAAACGAATGCAGCCAAGAGCGAGCGTCTGTGACTTACGGTTCAAGAGTTATTCACAGAAACATGGTTCTGAACTTTGCTGCCTGCCGCGAAAGCGAAAATAACCAAGACCGAGAGTCTAGGATTTACTTGTCAATAGCTCGCCTGGGAAACATCCAGAGAAGTCAAAGACAGTGCTTCTATACTAATTGCCAGGCGCTGAGACGAATGCCGCCAAGATCGAGCGTCTATGACTTACGGTTCAAGAATTAGCCTCAGAAACAGTGGTTCTGAACATGCTGCCAATAGCTCGCCTGGGAAACATCCAGAGAGGTCCAATATTGTGTTTTTTAGACTGGCTGCCACGAGCTGAAACGAATGCAGCCAAGAGCGAGCGTCTGTGACTTACGGTTCAAGAGTTATTCACAGAAACATGGTTCTGAACTTTGCTGCCAGCCGCGAAAGCGAAAATAACCAAGATCGAGCGTCTAGGATTTACTTGTCAATAGCTCGCCTGGGAAACATCCAGAGAAGTCAAAGACCGTGCTTCTATACTAATTGCCAGGCGCTGAGACGAATGCCGCCAAGATCTAGCGTCTATGACTTACGGTTCAAGAATTAGCCTCAGAAACAGTGGGAAACAGTGCTTCTATACTAATTGCCAGGCGCTGAAACGAATGCAGCCAAGAGCGAGCGTCTGTGACTTACGGTTCAAAAGATATTCACAGAAACATGGTTCTGAACTTTGCTGCCAGCCGCGAAAGCGAAAATAACCAAGATCGAGCGTCTAGGATTTACTTGTCAATAGCTCGCCTGGGAAACATCCAGAGAAGTCCATGATAGTGTTTTTTAGACTGGCTGCCACGAGCTGAAACGAATGCAGCCAAGAGCGAGCGTCTGTGACTTACGGTTCAAGAGTTATTCACAGAAACATGGTTCTGAACTTTGCTGCCAGCCGCGAAAGCGAAAATAACCAAGATCGAGCGTCTAGGATTTACTTGTCAATAGCTCGCCTGGGAAACATCCAGAGAAGTCAAAGACAGTGCTTCTATACTAATTGCCAGGCGCTGAGACGAATGCCGCCACGATCTAGCGTCTAAGACTTACGGTTCAAGAATTAGCCTCAGAAACAGTGGGAAACAGTGCTTCTATACTAATTGCCAGGCGCTGAGACGAATGCCGCCAAGATCGAGCGTCTATGACTTACGGTTCAAGAATTAGCCTCAGAAACAGTGGGAAACAGTGCTTCTATACTAATTGCCAGGCGCTGAGACGAATGCCGCCAAGATCGAGCGTCTATGACTTACGGTTCAAGAATTAGCCTCAGAAACAGTGGGAAACAGTGCTTCTATACTAATTGCCAGGCGCTGAGACGAATGCCGCCACGATCTAGCGTCTATGACTTACGGTTCAAGAATTAGCCCCAGAAACAGTGGGAAACAGTGCTTCTATACTAATTGCCAGGCGCTGAGACGAATGCCGCCAAGATCGAGCGTCTATGACTTACGGTTCAAGAATTAGCCTCAGAAACAGTGGTTCTGAACATGCTGCCAATAGCTCGCCTGGGAAAAATCCAGAGAAGTCCAAGATTGTGTTTTTTAGACTGGCTGCCACGAGCTGAAACGAATGCAGCCAAGAGCGAGCGTCTGTGACTTACGGTTCAAAAGATATTCACAGAAACATGGTTCTGAACTTTGCTGCCAGCCGCGAAAGCGAAAATAACCAAGATCGAGCGTCTAGGATTTACTTGTCAATAGCTCGCCTGGGAAACATCCAGAGAAGTCAAAGACAGTGCTTCTATACTAATTGCCAGGCGCTGAGACGAATGCCGCCAAGATCTAGCGTCTATGACTTACGGTTCAAGAATTAGCCTCAGAAACAGTGGGAAACAGTGCTTCTATACTAATTGCCAGGCCCTGAGACGAATGCCGCCAAGATCGGGCGTCTATGACTTACGGTTCAAGAATTAGTCTCAGAAACAGTGGTTCTGAACATGCTGCCAATAGCTCGCCTGGGAAACATCCAGAGAAGTCCAAGATTGTGTTTTTTAGACTGGCTGCCACGAGCTGAAACGAATGCAGCCAAGAGCGAGCGTCTGTGACTTACGGTTCAAGAGTTATTCACAGAAACATGGTTCTGAACTTTGCTGCCAGCCGCGAAAGCGAAAATAACCAAGATCGAGCGTCTAGGATTTACTTGTCAATAGCTCGACTGGGAAACATCCAGAGAAGTCAAAGACAGTGCTTCTATACTAATTGCCAGGCGCTAAGACGAATGCCGCCAAGATCGAGCGTCTAAGACTTACGGTTCAAGAATTAGCCTAAGAAACAGTGGTTCTGAACATGCTGCCAATAGCTCGCCTGGGAAACATCCAGAGAAGTCCAAGATAGTGTTTTTTAGACTGGCTGCCACGAGCTGAAACGAATGCAGCCAAGAGCGAGCGTCTGTGACTTACGGTTCAAGAGTTATTCACAGAAACATGGTTCTGAACTTTGCTGCCTGCCGCGAAAGCGAAAATAACCAAGACCGAGAGTCTAGGATTTACTTGTCAATAGCTCGCCTGGGAAACATCCAGAGAAGTCAAAGACAGTGCTTCTATACTAATTGCCAGGCGCTGAGACGAATGCCGCCAAGATCGAGCGTCTATGACTTACGGTTCAAGAATTAGCCTCAGAAACAGTGGTTCTGAACATGCTGCCAATAGCTCGCCTGGGAAACATCCAGAGAGGTCCAATATTGTGTTTTTTAGACTGGCTGCCACGAGCTGAAACGAATGCAGCCAAGAGCGAGCGTCTGTGACTTACGGTTCAAGAGTTATTCACAGAAACATGGTTCTGAACTTTGCTGCCAGCCGCGAAAGCGAAAATAACCAAGATCGAGCGTCTAGGATTTACTTGTCAATAGCTCGCCTGGGAAACATCCAGAGAAGTCAAAGACCGTGCTTCTATACTAATTGCCAGGCGCTGAGACGAATGCCGCCAAGATCTAGCGTCTATGACTTACGGTTCAAGAATTAGCCTCAGAAACAGTGGGAAACAGTGCTTCTATACTAATTGCCAGGCGCTGAGACGAATGCCGCCAAGATCGAGCGTCTATAACTTACGGTTCAAGAATTAGCCTCAGAAACAGTGGTTCTGAACATGCTGCCAATAGCTCGCCTGGGAAACATCCAGAGAAGTCCAAGATTGTGTTTTTTAGACTGGCTGCCACGAGCTGAAACGAATGCAGCCAAGAGCGAGCGTCTGTGACTTACGGTTCAAAAGATATTCACAGAAACATGGTTCTGAACTTTGCTGCCAGCCGCGAAAGCGAAAATAACCAAGATCGAGCGTCTAGGATTTACTTGTCAATAGCTCGCCTGGGAAACATCCAGAGAAGTCCATGATAGTGTTTTTTAGACTGGCTGCCACGAGCTGAAACGAATGCAGCCAAGAGCGAGCGTCTGTGACTTACGGTTCAAGAGTTATTCACAGAAACATGGTTCTGAACTTTGCTGCCAGCCGCGAAAGCGAAAATAACCAAGATCGAGCGTCTAGGATTTACTTGTCAATAGCTCGCCTGGGAAACATCCAGAGAAGTCAAAGACAGTGCTTCTATACTAATTGCCAGGCGCTGAGACGAATGCCGCCACGATCTAGCGTCTAAGACTTACGGTTCAAGAATTAGCCTCAGAAACAGTGGGAAACAGTGCTTCTATACTAATTGCCAGGCGCTGAGACGAATGCCGCCAAGATCGAGCGTCTATGACTTACGGTTCAAGAATTAGCCTCAGAAACAGTGGGAAACAGTGCTTCTATACTAATTGCCAGGCGCTGAGACGAATGCCGCCAAGATCGAGCGTCTATGACTTACGGTTCAAGAATTAGCCTCAGAAACAGTGGGAAACAGTGCTTCTATACTAATTGCCAGGCGCTGAGACGAATGCCGCCACGATCTAGCGTCTATGACTTACGGTTCAAGAATTAGCCCCAGAAACAGTGGGAAACAGTGCTTCTATACTAATTGCCAGGCGCTGAGACGAATGCCGCCAAGATCGAGCGTCTATGACTTACGGTTCAAGAATTAGCCTCAGAAACAGTGGTTCTGAACATGCTGCCAATAGCTCGCCTGGGAAACATCCAGAGAAGTCCAAGATTGTGTTTTTTAGACTGGCTGCCACGAGCTGAAACGAATGCAGCCAAGAGCGAGCGTCTGTGACTTACGGTTCAAAAGATATTCACAGAAACATGGTTCTGAACTTTGCTGCCAGCCGCGAAAGCGAAAATAACCAAGATCGAGCATCTAGGATTTACTTGTCAATAGCTCGCATGGGAAACATCCAGAGAAGTCAAAGACAGTGCTCCTATACTAATTGCCAGGCGCTGAGACGAATGGCGCCAAGATCGAGCGTCTATGACTTACGGTTCAAGAATTAGCCTCAGAAACAGTGGTTCTGAACATGCTGCCAATAGCTCGCCTGGGAAACATCCAGAGAAGTCCATGATAGTGTTTTTTAGACTGGCTGCCACGAGCTGAAACGAATGCAGCCAAGAGCGAGCGTCTGTGACTTACGGTTCAAGAGTTATTCACAGAAACATGGTTCTGAACTTTGCTGCCAGCCGCGAAAGCGAAAATAACCAAGATCGAGCGTCTAGGATTTACTTGTCAATAGCTCGCCTGGGAAACATCCAGAGAAGTCAAAGACAGTGCTTCTATACTAATTGCCAGGCGCTGAGACGAATGCCGCCACGATCTAGCGTCTAAGACTTACGGTTCAAGAATTAGCCTCAGAAACAGTGGGAAACAGTGCTTCTATACTAATTGCCAGGCGCTGAGACGAATGCCGCCAAGATCGAGCGTCTATGACTTACGGTTCAAGAATTAGCCTCAGAAACAGTGGGAAACAGTGCTTCTATACTAATTGCCAGGCGCTGAGACGAATGCCGCCAAGATCGAGCGTCTATGACTTACGGTTCAAGAATTAGCCTCAGAAACAGTGGGAAACAGTGCTTCTATACTAATTGCCAGGCGCTGAGACGAATGCCGCCACGATCTAGCGTCTATGACTTACGGTTCAAGAATTAGCCCCAGAAACAGTGGGAAACAGTGCTTCTATACTAATTGCCAGGCGCTGAGACGAATGCCGCCAAGATCGAGCGTCTATGACTTACGGTTCAAGAATTAGCCTCAGAAACAGTGGTTCTGAACATGCTGCCAATAGCTCGTCTGGGAAACATCCAGAGAAGTCCAAGATTGTGTTTTTTAGACTGGCTGCCACGAGCTGAAACGAATGCAGCCAAGAGCGAGCGTCTGTGACTTACGGTTCAAAAGATATTCACAGAAACATGGTTCTGAACTTTGCTGCCAGCCGCGAAAGCGAAAATAACCAAGCTCGAGCGTCTAGGATTTACTTGTCAATAGCTCGCCTGGGAAACATCCAGAGAAGTCAAAGACAGTGCTTCTATACTAATTGCCAGGCGCTGAGACGAATGGCGCCAAGATCGAGCGTCTATGACTTACGGTTCAAGAATTAGCCTCAGAAACAGTGGGAAACATTGCTTCTATACTAATTGCCAGGCGCTGAGACGAATGCCGCCAAGATCGAGCGTCTATGACTTACGGTTCAAGAATTAGCCTCAGAAACAGTGGTTCTGAACATGCTGCCAATAGCTCGCCTGGGAAACATCCAGAGAAGTCCAAGATAGTGTTTTTTAGACTGGCTGCCACGAGCTGAAACGAATGCAGCCAAGAGCGAGCGTCTGTGACTTACGGTTCAAGAGTTATTCACAGAAACATGGTTCTGAACTTTGCTGCCAGCCGCGAAAGCGAAAATAACCAAGATCGAGCGTCTAGGATTTACTTGTCAATAGCTCGCCTGGGAAACATCCAGAGAAGTCAAAGACCGTGCTTCTATACTAATTGCCAGGCGCTGAGACGAATGCCGCCAAGATCTAGCGTCTATGACTTACGGTTCAAGAATTAGCCTCAGAAACAGTGGGAAACAGTGCTTCTATACTAATTGCCAGGCGCTGAAACGAATGCAGCCAAGAGCGAGCGTCTGTGACTTACGGTTCAAAAGATATTCACAGAAACATGGTTCTGAACTTTGCTGCCAGCCGCGAAAGCGAAAATAACCAAGATCGAGCGTCTAGGATTTACTTGTCAATAGCTCGCCTGGGAAACATCCAGAGAAGTCCATGATAGTGTTTTTTAGACTGGCTGCCACGAGCTGAAACGAATGCAGCCAAGAGCGAGCGTCTGTGACTTACGGTTCAAGAGTTATTCACAGAAACATGGTTCTGAACTTTGCTGCCAGCCGCGAAAGCGAAAATAACCAAGATCGAGCGTCTAGGATTTACTTGTCAATAGCTCGCCTGGGAAACATCCAGAGAAGTCAAAGACAGTGCTTCTATACTAATTGCCAGGCGCTGAGACGAATGCCGCCACGATCTAGCGTCTAAGACTTACGGTTCAAGAATTAGCCTCAGAAACAGTGGGAAACAGTGCTTCTATACTAATTGCCAGGCGCTGAGACGAATGCCGCCAAGATCGAGCGTCTATGACTTACGGTTCAAGAATTAGCCTCAGAAACAGTGGGAAACAGTGCTTCTATACTAATTGCCAGGCGCTGAGACGAATGCCGCCAAGATCGAGCGTCTATGACTTACGGTTCAAGAATTAGCCTCAGAAACAGTGGGAAACAGTGCTTCTATACTAATTGCCAGGCGCTGAGACGAATGCCGCCACGATCTAGCGTCTATGACTTACGGTTCAAGAATTAGCCCCAGAAACAGTGGGAAACAGTGCTTCTATACTAATTGCCAGGCGCTGAGACGAATGCCGCCAAGATCGAGCGTCTATGACTTACGGTTCAAGAATTAGCCTCAGAAACAGTGGTTCTGAACATGCTGCCAATAGCTCGCCTGGGAAAAATCCAGAGAAGTCCAAGATTGTGTTTTTTAGACTGGCTGCCACGAGCTGAAACGAATGCAGCCAAGAGCGAGCGTCTGTGACTTACGGTTCAAAAGATATTCACAGAAACATGGTTCTGAACTTTGCTGCCAGCCGCGAAAGCGAAAATAACCAAGATCGAGCGTCTAGGATTTACTTGTCAATAGCTCGCCTGGGAAACATCCAGAGAAGTCAAAGACAGTGCTTCTATACTAATTGCCAGGCGCTGAGACGAATGCCGCCAAGATCTAGCGTCTATGACTTACGGTTCAAGAATTAGCCTCAGAAACAGTGGGAAACAGTGCTTCTATACTAATTGCCAGGCCCTGAGACGAATGCCGCCAAGATCGGGCGTCTATGACTTACGGTTCAAGAATTAGTCTCAGAAACAGTGGTTCTGAACATGCTGCCAATAGCTCGCCTGGGAAACATCCAGAGAAGTCCAAGATTGTGTTTTTTAGACTGGCTGCCACGAGCTGAAACGAATGCAGCCAAGAGCGAGCGTCTGTGACTTACGGTTCAAGAGTTATTCACAGAAACATGGTTCTGAACTTTGCTGCCAGCCGCGAAAGCGAAAATAACCAAGATCGAGCGTCTAGGATTTACTTGTCAATAGCTCGACTGGGAAACATCCAGAGAAGTCAAAGACAGTGCTTCTATACTAATTGCCAGGCGCTAAGACGAATGCCGCCAAGATCGAGCGTCTAAGACTTACGGTTCAAGAATTAGCCTAAGAAACAGTGGTTCTGAACATGCTGCCAATAGCTCGCCTGGGAAACATCCAGAGAAGTCCAAGATAGTGTTTTTTAGACTGGCTGCCACGAGCTGAAACGAATGCAGCCAAGAGCGAGCGTCTGTGACTTACGGTTCAAGAGTTATTCACAGAAACATGGTTCTGAACTTTGCTGCCTGCCGCGAAAGCGAAAATAACCAAGACCGAGAGTCTAGGATTTACTTGTCAATAGCTCGCCTGGGAAACATCCAGAGAAGTCAAAGACAGTGCTTCTATACTAATTGCCAGGCGCTGAGACGAATGCCGCCAAGATCGAGCGTCTATGACTTACGGTTCAAGAATTAGCCTCAGAAACAGTGGTTCTGAACATGCTGCCAATAGCTCGCCTGGGAAACATCCAGAGAGGTCCAATATTGTGTTTTTTAGACTGGCTGCCACGAGCTGAAACGAATGCAGCCAAGAGCGAGCGTCTGTGACTTACGGTTCAAGAGTTATTCACAGAAACATGGTTCTGAACTTTGCTGCCAGCCGCGAAAGCGAAAATAACCAAGATCGAGCGTCTAGGATTTACTTGTCAATAGCTCGCCTGGGAAACATCCAGAGAAGTCAAAGACCGTGCTTCTATACTAATTGCCAGGCGCTGAGACGAATGCCGCCAAGATCTAGCGTCTATGACTTACGGTTCAAGAATTAGCCTCAGAAACAGTGGGAAACAGTGCTTCTATACTAATTGCCAGGCGCTGAGACGAATGCCGCCAAGATCGAGCGTCTATAACTTACGGTTCAAGAATTAGCCTCAGAAACAGTGGTTCTGAACATGCTGCCAATAGCTCGCCTGGGAAACATCCAGAGAAGTCCAAGATTGTGTTTTTTAGACTGGCTGCCACGAGCTGAAACGAATGCAGCCAAGAGCGAGCGTCTGTGACTTACGGTTCAAAAGATATTCACAGAAACATGGTTCTGAACTTTGCTGCCAGCCGCGAAAGCGAAAATAACCAAGATCGAGCGTCTAGGATTTACTTGTCAATAGCTCGCCTGGGAAACATCCAGAGAAGTCCATGATAGTGTTTTTTAGACTGGCTGCCACGAGCTGAAACGAATGCAGCCAAGAGCGAGCGTCTGTGACTTACGGTTCAAGAGTTATTCACAGAAACATGGTTCTGAACTTTGCTGCCAGCCGCGAAAGCGAAAATAACCAAGATCGAGCGTCTAGGATTTACTTGTCAATAGCTCGCCTGGGAAACATCCAGAGAAGTCAAAGACAGTGCTTCTATACTAATTGCCAGGCGCTGAGACGAATGCCGCCACGATCTAGCGTCTAAGACTTACGGTTCAAGAATTAGCCTCAGAAACAGTGGGAAACAGTGCTTCTATACTAATTGCCAGGCGCTGAGACGAATGCCGCCAAGATCGAGCGTCTATGACTTACGGTTCAAGAATTAGCCTCAGAAACAGTGGGAAACAGTGCTTCTATACTAATTGCCAGGCGCTGAGACGAATGCCGCCAAGATCGAGCGTCTATGACTTACGGTTCAAGAATTAGCCTCAGAAACAGTGGGAAACAGTGCTTCTATACTAATTGCCAGGCGCTGAGACGAATGCCGCCACGATCTAGCGTCTATGACTTACGGTTCAAGAATTAGCCCCAGAAACAGTGGGAAACAGTGCTTCTATACTAATTGCCAGGCGCTGAGACGAATGCCGCCAAGATCGAGCGTCTATGACTTACGGTTCAAGAATTAGCCTCAGAAACAGTGGTTCTGAACATGCTGCCAATAGCTCGCCTGGGAAACATCCAGAGAAGTCCAAGATTGTGTTTTTTAGACTGGCTGCCACGAGCTGAAACGAATGCAGCCAAGAGCGAGCGTCTGTGACTTACGGTTCAAAAGATATTCACAGAAACATGGTTCTGAACTTTGCTGCCAGCCGCGAAAGCGAAAATAACCAAGATCGAGCATCTAGGATTTACTTGTCAATAGCTCGCATGGGAAACATCCAGAGAAGTCAAAGACAGTGCTCCTATACTAATTGCCAGGCGCTGAGACGAATGGCGCCAAGATCGAGCGTCTATGACTTACGGTTCAAGAATTAGCCTCAGAAACAGTGGTTCTGAACATGCTGCCAATAGCTCGCCTGGGAAACATCCAGAGAAGTCCATGATAGTGTTTTTTAGACTGGCTGCCACGAGCTGAAACGAATGCAGCCAAGAGCGAGCGTCTGTGACTTACGGTTCAAGAGTTATTCACAGAAACATGGTTCTGAACTTTGCTGCCAGCCGCGAAAGCGAAAATAACCAAGATCGAGCGTCTAGGATTTACTTGTCAATAGCTCGCCTGGGAAACATCCAGAGAAGTCAAAGACAGTGCTTCTATACTAATTGCCAGGCGCTGAGACGAATGCCGCCACGATCTAGCGTCTAAGACTTACGGTTCAAGAATTAGCCTCAGAAACAGTGGGAAACAGTGCTTCTATACTAATTGCCAGGCGCTGAGACGAATGCCGCCAAGATCGAGCGTCTATGACTTACGGTTCAAGAATTAGCCTCAGAAACAGTGGGAAACAGTGCTTCTATACTAATTGCCAGGCGCTGAGACGAATGCCGCCAAGATCGAGCGTCTATGACTTACGGTTCAAGAATTAGCCTCAGAAACAGTGGGAAACAGTGCTTCTATACTAATTGCCAGGCGCTGAGACGAATGCCGCCACGATCTAGCGTCTATGACTTACGGTTCAAGAATTAGCCCCAGAAACAGTGGGAAACAGTGCTTCTATACTAATTGCCAGGCGCTGAGACGAATGCCGCCAAGATCGAGCGTCTATGACTTACGGTTCAAGAATTAGCCTCAGAAACAGTGGTTCTGAACATGCTGCCAATAGCTCGTCTGGGAAACATCCAGAGAAGTCCAAGATTGTGTTTTTTAGACTGGCTGCCACGAGCTGAAACGAATGCAGCCAAGAGCGAGCGTCTGTGACTTACGGTTCAAAAGATATTCACAGAAACATGGTTCTGAACTTTGCTGCCAGCCGCGAAAGCGAAAATAACCAAGATCGAGCGTCTAGGATTTACTTGTCAATAGCTCGCCTGGGAAACATCCAGAGAAGTCAAAGACAGTGCTTCTATACTAATTGCCAGGCGCTGAGACGAATGGCGCCAAGATCGAGCGTCTATGACTTACGGTTCAAGAATTAGCCTCAGAAACAGTGGGAAACATTGCTTCTATACTAATTGCCAGGCGCTGAGACGAATGCCGCCAAGATCGAGCGTCTATGACTTACGGTTCAAGAATTAGCCTCAGAAACAGTGGTTCTGAACATGCTGCCAATAGCTCGCCTGGGAAACATCCAGAGAAGTCCAAGATAGTGTTTTTTAGACTGGCTGCCACGAGCTGAAACGAATGCAGCCAAGAGCGAGCGTCTGTGACTTACGGTTCAAGAGTTATTCACAGAAACATGGTTCTGAACTTTGCTGCCAGCCGCGAAAGCGAAAATAACCAAGATCGAGCGTCTAGGATTTACTTGTCAATAGCTCGCCTGGGAAACATCCAGAGAAGTCAAAGACAGTGCTTCTATACTAATTGCCAGGCGCTGAGACGAATGCCGCCACGATCTAGCGTCTAAGACTTACGGTTCAAGAATTAGCCTCAGAAACAGTGGGAAACAGTGCTTCTATACTAATTGCCGTGCGCTGAGACGAATGCCGCCAAGATCGAGCGTCTATGACTTACGGTTGAAGAATTAGCCTCAGAAACAGTGGGAAACAGTGCTTCTATACTAATTGCCAGGCGCTGAGACGAATGCCGCCACGATCTAGCGTCTATGACTTACGGTTCAAGAATTAGCCTCAGAAACAGTGGGAAACAGTGCTTCTATACTAATTGCCAGGCGCTGAGACGAATGCCGCCAAGATCGAGCGTCTATGACTTACGGTTCAAGAATTAGCCTCAGAAACAGTGGTTCTGAACATGCTGCCAATAGCTCGCCTGGGAAACATCCAGAGAAGTCCAAGATTGTGTTTTTTAGACTGGCTGCCACGAGCTGAAACGAATGCAGCCAAGAGCGAGCGTCTGTGACTTACGGTTCAAGAGTTATTCACAGAAACATGGTCCTGAACTTTGCTGCCAGCCGCGAAAGCGAAAATAACCAAGATCGAGCGTCTAGGATTTACTTGTCAATAGCTCGCCTGGGAAACATCCAGAGAAGTCAAAGACCGTGCTTCTATACTAATTGCCAGGCGCTGAGACGAATGCCGCCAAGATCTAGCGTCTATGACTTACGGTTCAAGAATTAGCCTCAGAAACAGTGGGAAACAGTGCTTCTATACTAATTGCCAGGCGCTGAGACGAATGCCGCCAAGATCGAGCGTCTATAACTTACGGTTCAAGAATTAGCCTCAGAAACAGTGGTTCTGAACATGCTGCCAATAGCTCGCCTGGGAAACATCCAGAGAAGTCCAAGATTGTGTTTTTTAGACTGGCTGCCACGAGCTGAAACGAATGCAGCCAAGAGCGAGCGTCTGTGACTTACGGTTCAAAAGATATTCACAGAAACATGGTTCTGAACTTTGCTGCCAGCCGCGAAAGCGAAAATAACCAAGATCGAGCGTCTAGGATTTACTTGTCAATAGCTCGCCTGGGAAACATCCAGAGAAGTCAAAGACAGTGCTTCTATACTAATTGCCAGGCGCTGAGACGAATGGCGCCAAGATCGAGCGTCTATGACTTACGGTTCAAGAATTAGCCTCAGAAACAGTGGGAAACAGTGCTTCTATACTAATTGCCAGGCGCTGAGACGAATGCCGCCAAGATCGAGCGTCTATGACTTACGGTTCAAGAATTAGCCTCAGAAACAGTGGTTCTGAACATACTGCCAATAGCTCGCCTGGGAAACATCCAGAGAAGTCCATGATAGTGTTTTTTAGACTGGCTGCCACGAGCTGAAACGAATGCAGCCAAGAGCGAGCGTCTGTGACTTACGGTTCAAGAGTTATTCACAGAAACCTGGTTCTGAACTTTGCTGCCAGCCGCGAAAGCGAAAATAACCAAGATCGAGCGTCTAGGATTTACTTGTCAATAGCTCGCCTGGGAAACATCCAGAGAAGTCAAATACAGTGCTTCTATACTAATTGCCAGGCGCTGAGACGAATGCTGCCAAGATCTAGCGTCTATGACTTACGGTTCAAGAATTAGCCTCAGAAACAGTGGGAAACAGTGCTTCTATACTAATTGCCAGGCGCTGAGACGAATGCCGCCAAGATCGAGCGTCTATGACTTACGGTTCAAGAATTAGCCTCAGAAACAGTGGGAAACAGTGCTTCTATACTAATTGCCAGGCGCTGAGACGAATGCCGCCAAGATCGAGCGTCTATGACTTACGGTTCAAGAATTAGCCTCAGAAACAGTGGGAAACAGTGCTTCTATACTAATTGCCAGGCGCTGAGACGAATGCCGCCAAGATCGAGCGTCTATGACTTACGGTTCAAGAATTAGCCTCAGAAACAGTGGGAAACAGTGCTTCTATACTAATTGCCAGGCGCTGAGACGAATGCCGCCAAGATCTAGCGTCTATGACTTACGGTTCAAGAATTAGCCTCAGAAACAGTGGGAAACAGTGCTTCTATACTAATTGCCAGGCGCTGAGACGAATGCCGCCAAGATCGAGCGTCTATGACTTACGGTTCAAGAATTAGCCTCAGAAACAGTGGGAAACAGTGCTTCTATACTAATTGCCAGGCGCTGAGACGAATGCCGCCACGATCTAGCGTCTATGACTTACGGTTCAAGAATTAGCCTCAGAAACAGTGGGAAACAGTGCTTCTATACTAATTGCCAGGCGCTGAGACGAATGCCGCCAAGATCGAGCGTCTATGACTTACGGTTCAAGAATTAGCCTCAGAAACAGTGGTTCTGAACATGCTGCCAATAGCTCGCCTGGGAAACATCCAGAGAAGTCCAAGATTGTGTTTTTTAGACTGGCTGCCACGAGCTGAAACGAATGCAACCAAGAGCGAGCGTCTGTGACTTACGGTTCAAAAGATATTCACAGAAACATGGTTCTGAACTTTGCTGCCAGCCGCGAAAGCGAAAATAACCAAGATCGAGCGTCTAGGATTTACTTGTCAATAGCTCGCCTGGGAAACATCCAGAGAAGTCAAAGACAGTGCTTCTATACTAATTGCCAGGCGCTGAGACGAATGGCGCCAAGATCGAGCGTCTATGACTTACGGTTCAAGAATTAGCCTCAGAAACAGTGGGAAACAGTGCTTCTATACTAATTGCCAGGCGCTGAGACGAATGCCGCCAAGATCGAGCGTCTATGACTTACGGTTCAAGAATTAGCCTCAGAAACAGTGGGAAACAGTGCTTCTATACTAATTGCCAGGCGCTGAGACGAATGCCGCCAAGATCGAGCGTCTATGACTTACGGTTCAAGAATTAGCCTCAGAAACAGTGGGAAACAGTGCTTCTATACTAATTGCCAGGCGCTGAGACGAATGCCGCCAAGATCTAGCGTCTATGACTTACGGTTCAAGAATTAGCCTCAGAAACAGTGGGAAACAGTGCTTCTATACTAATTGCCAGGCGCTGAGACGAATGCCGCCAAGATCGAGCGTCTATGACTTACGGTTCAAGAATTAGCCTCAGAAACAGTGGGAAACCGTGCTTCTATACTAATTGCCAGGCGCTGAGACGAATGCCGCCACGATCTAGCGTCTATGACTTACGGTTCAAGAATTAGCCTCAGAAACAGTGGGAAACAGTGCTTCTATACTAATTGCCAGGCGCTGAGACGAATGCCGCCAAGATCGAGCGTCTATGACTTACGGTTCAAGAATTAGCCTCAGAAACAGTGGTTCTGAACATGCTGCCAATAGCTCGCCTGGGAAACATCCAGAGAAGTCCAAGATTGTGTTTTTTAGACTGGCTGCCACGAGCTGAAACGAATGCAACCAAGAGCGAGCGTCTGTGACTTACGGTTCAAAAGATATTCACAGAAACATGGTTCTGAACTTTGCTGCCAGCCGCGAAAGCGAAAATAACCAAGATCGAGCGTCTAGGATTTACTTGTCAATAGCTCGCCTGGGAAACATCCAGAGAAGTCAAAGACAGTGCTTCTATACTAATTGCCAGGCGCTGAGACGAATGGCGCCAAGATCGAGCGTCTATGACTTACGGTTCAAGAATTAGCCTCAGAAACAGTGGGAAACAGTGCTTCTATACTAATTGCCAGGCGCTGAGACGAATGCCGCCAAGATCGAGCGTCTATGACTTACGGTTCAAGAATTAGCCTCAGAAAAAGTGGTTCTGAACATGCTGCCAATAGCTCGCCTGGGAAACATCCAGAGAAGTCCAAGATTGTGTTTTTTAGACTGGCTGCCACGAGCTGAAACGAATGCAGCCAAGAGCGAGCGTCTGTGACTTACGGTTCAAAAGTTATTCACAGAAACCTGGTTCTGAACTTTGCTGCCAGCCGCGAAAGCGAAAATAACCAAGATCGAGCGTCTAGGATTTACTTGTCAATAGCTCGCCTGGGAAACATCCAGAGAAGTCAAATACAGTGCTTCTATACTAATTGCCAGGCGCTGAGACGAATGCTGCCAAGATCTAGCGTCTATGACTTACGGTTCAAGAATTAGCCTCAGAAACAGTGGGAAACAGTGCTTCTATACTAATTGCCAGGCGCTGAGACGAATGCCGCCAAGATCGAGCGTCTATGACTTACGGTTCAAGAATTAGCCTCAGAAACAGTGGTTCTGAACATGCTGCCAATAGCTCGCCTGGGAAACATCCAGAGAAGTCCAAGATAGTGTTTTTTAGACTGGCTGCCACGAGCTGAAACGAATGCAGCCAAGAGCGAGCGTCTGTGACTTACGGTTCAAGAGTTATTCACAGAAACATGGTTCTGAACTTTGCTGCCAGCCGCGAAAGCGAAAATAACCAAGATCGAGCTTCTAGGATTTACTTGTCAATAGCTCGCCTGGGAAACATCCAGAGAAGTCAAAGACAGTGCTTCTATACTAATTGCCAGGCGCTGAGACGAATGCCGCCACGATCTAGCGTCTAAGACTTACGGTTCAAGAATTAGCCTCAGAAACAGTGGGAAACAGTGCTTCTATACTAATTGCCAGGCGCTGAGACGAATGCCGCCAAGATCGAGCGTCTATGACTTACGGTTCAAGAATTAGCCTCAGAAACAGTGGGAAACAGTGCTTCTATACTAATTGCCAGGCGCTGAGACGAATGCCGCCAAGATCGAGCGTCTATGACTTACGGTTCAAGAATTAGCCTCAGAAACAGTGGGAAACAGTGCTTCTATACTAATTGCCAGGCGCTGAGACGAATGCCGCCAAGATCGAGCGTCTATGACTTACGGTTCAAGAATTAGCCTCAGAAACAGTGGTTCTGAACATGCTGCCAATAGCTCGTCTGGGAAACATCCAGAGAAGTCCAAGATAGTGTTTTTTAGACTGGCTGCCACGAGCTGAAACGAATGCAGCCAAGAGCGAGCGTCTGTGACTTACGGTTCAAGAGTTATTCACAGAAACATGGTTCTGAACTTTGCTGCCAGCCGCGAAAGCGAAAATAACCAAGATCGAGCGTCTAGGATTTACTTGTCAATAGCTCGCCTGGGAAACATCCAGAGAAGTCAAAGACAGTGCTTCTATACTAATTGCCAGGCGCTGAGACGAATGGCGCCAAGATCGAGCGTCTATGACTTACGGTTCAAGAATTAGCCTCAGAAACAGTGGGAAACAGTGCTTCTATACTAATTGCCAGGCGCTGAGACGAATGCCGCCAAGATCGAGCGTCTATGACTTACGGTTCAAGAATTAGCCTCAGAAACAGTGGTTCTGAACATGCTGCCAATAGCTCGCCTGGGAAACATCCAGATAAGTCCAAGATAGTGTTTTTTAGACTGGCTGCCACGAGCTGAAACGAATGCAGCCAAGAGCGAGCGTCTGTGACTTACGGTTCAAGAGTTATTCACAGAAACATGGTTCTGAACTTTGCTGCCAGCCGCGAAAGCGAAAATAACCAAGATCGAGCGTCTAGGATTTACTTGTCAATAGCTCGCCTGGGAAACATCCAGAGAAGTCAAAGACAGTGCTTCTATACTAATTGCCAGGCGCTGAGACGAATGCCGCCACGATCTAGCGTCTAAGACTTACGGTTCAAGAATTAGCCTCAGAAACAGTGGGAAACAGTGCTTCTATACTAATTGCCAGGCGCTGAGACGAATGCCGCCAAGATCTAGCGTCTATGACTTACGGTTCAAGAATTAGCCTCAGAAACAGTGGGAAACAGTGCTTCTATACTAATTGCCAGGCGCTGAGACGAATGCCGCCAAGATCGAGCGTCTATGACTTACGGTTCAAGAATTAGCCTCAGAAACAGTGGGAAACAGTGCTTCAATACTAATTGCCAGGCGCTGAGACGAATGCCGCCACGATCTAGCGTCTATGACTTACGGTTCAAGAATTAGCCTCAGAAACAGTGGGAAACAGTGCTTTTATACTAATTGCCAGGCGCTGAGACGAATGCCGCCAAGATCGAGCGTCTATGACTTACGGTTCAAGAATTAGCCTCAGAAACAGTGGTTCTGAACATGCTGCCAATAGCTCGCCTGGGAAACATCCAGAGAAGTCCAAGATTTGTTTTTTTAGACTGGCTGCCACGAGCTGAAACGAATGCAACCAAGAGCGAGCGTCTGTGACTTACGGTTCAAAAGATATTCACAGAAACATGGTTCTGAACTTTGCTGCCAGCCGCGAAAGCGAAAATAACCAAGATCGAGCGTCTAGGATTTACTTGTCAATAGCTCGCCTGGGAAACATCCAGAGAAGTCAAAGACAGTGCTTCTATACTAATTGCCAGGCGCTGAGACGAATGGCGCCAAGATCGAGCGTCTATGACTTACGGTTCAAGAATTAGCCTCAGAAACAGTGGGAAACAGTGCTTCTATACTAAATTGCCAGGCGCTGAGACGAATGCCGCCAAGATCGAGCGTCTATGACTTACGGTTCAAGAATTAGCCTCAGAAAAAGTGGTTCTGAACATGCTGCCAATAGCTCGCCTGGGAAACATCCAGAGAAGTCCAAGATTGTGTTTTTTAGACTGGCTGCCACGAGCTGAAACGAATGCAGCCAAGAGCGAGCGTCTGTGACTTACGGTTCAAAAGTTATTCACAGAAACCTGGTTCTGAACTTTGCTGCCAGCCGCGAAAGCGAAAATAACCAAGATCGAGCGTCTAGGATTTACTTGTCAATAGCTCGCCTGGGAAACATCCAGAGAAGTCAAATACAGTGCTTCTATACTAATTGCCAGGCGCTGAGACGAATGCCGCCAAGATCTAGCGTCTATGACTTACGGTTCAAGAATTAGCCTCAGAAACAGTGGGAAACAGTGCTTCTATACTAATTGCCAGGCGCTGAGACGAATGCCGCCAAGATCGAGCGTCTATGACTTACGGTTCAAGAATTAGCCTCAGAAACAGTGGTTCTGAACATGCTGCCAATAGCTCGCCTGGGAAACATCCAGAGAAGTCCAAGATAGTGTTTTTTAGACTGGCTGCCACGAGCTGAAACGAATGCAGCCAAGAGCGAGCGTCTGTGACTTACGGTTCAAGAGTTATTCACAGAAACATGGTTCTGAACTTTGCTGCCAGCCGCGAAAGCGAAAATAACCAAGATCGAGCGTCTAGGATTTACTTGTCAATAGCTCGCCTGGGAAACATCCAGAGAAGTCAAAGACAGTGCTTCTATACTAATTGCCAGGCGCTGAGACGAATGCCGCCACGATCTAGCGTCTAAGACTTACGGTTCAAGAATTAGCCTCAGAAACAGTGGGAAACAGTGCTTCTATACTAATTGCCAGGCGCTGAGACGAATGCCGCCAAGATCTAGCGTCTATGACTTACGGTTCAAGAATTAGCCTCAGAAACAGTGGGAAACAGTGCTTCTATACTAATTGCCAGGCGCTGAGACGAATGCCGCCAAGATCGAGCGTCTATGACTTACGGTTCAAGAATTAGCCTCAGAAACAGTGGTTCTGAACATGCTGCCAATAGCTCGCCTGGGAAACATCCAGAGAAGTCCAAGATTGTGTTTTTTAGACTGGCTGCCACGAGCTGAAACGAATGCAGCCAAGAGCGAGCGTCTCTGACTTACGGTTCAAGAGTTATTCACAGAAACATGGTTCTGAACTTTGCTGCCAGCCGCGAAAGCGAAAATAACCAAGATCGAGCGTCTAGGATTTACTTGTCAATAGCTCGCCTGGGAAACATCCAGAGAAGTCAAAGACCGTGCTTCTATACTAATTGCCAGGCGCTGAGACGAATGCCGCCAAGATCGAGCGTCTAAGAATTACGGTTCAAGAATTAGCCTCAGAAACAGTGGTTCTGAACATGCTGCCAATAGCTCGCCTGGGAAACATCCAGAGAAGTCCAAGATAGTGTTTTTTAGACTGGCTGCCACGAGCTGAAACGAATGCAGCCAAGAGCGAGCGTCTGTGACTTACGGTTCAAGAGTTATTCACAGAAACATGGCTCTGAACTTTGCTGCCAGCCGCGAAAGCGAAAATAACCAAGATCGAGCGTCTAGGATTTACTTGTCAATAGCTCGCCTGGGAAACATCCAGAGAAGTCAAAGACAGTGCTTCTATACTAATTGCCAGGCGCTGAGACGAATGCCGCCAAGATCTAGCGTCTATGACTTACGGTTCAAGAATTAGCCTCAGAAACAGTGGGAAACAGTGCTTCTATACTAATTGCCAGGCGCTGAGACGAATGCCGCCAAGATCGAGCGTCTATGACTTACGGTTCAAGAATTAGCCTAAGAAACAGTGGTTCTGAACATGCTGCCAATAGCTCGTCTGGGAAACATCCAGAGAAGTCCAAGATTGTGTTTTTTAGACTGGCTGCCACGAGCTGAAACGAATGCAGCCAAGAGCGAGCGTCTGTGACTTACGGTTCAAAAGTTATTCACAGAAACATGGTTCTGAACTTTGCTGCCAGCCGCTAAAGCGAAAATAACCAAGATCGAGCGTCTAGGATTTACTTGTCAAAAGCTCGCCTGGGAAACATCCAGAGAAGTCAAAGACAGTGCTTCTATACTAATTGCCAGGCGCTGAGACGAATGCCGCCACGATCTAGCGTCTAAGACTTACGGTTCAAGAATTAGCCTCAGAAACAGTGGGAAACAGTGCTTCTATACTAATTGCCAGGCGCTGAGACGAATGCCGCCAAGATCGAGCGTCTATGACTTACGGTTCAAGAATTAGCCTCAGAAACAGTGGGAAACAGTGCTTCTATACTAATTGCCAGGCGCTGAGACGAATGCCGCCAAGATCGAGCGTCTATGACTTACGGTTCAAGAATTAGCCTCAGAAACAGTGGGAAACAGTGCTTCTATACTAATTGCCAGGCGCTGAGACGAATGCCGCCAAGATCGAGCGTCTATGACTTACGGTTCAAGAATTAGCCTCAGAAACAGTGGTTCTGAACATGCTGCCAATAGCTCGTCTGGGAAACATCCAGAGAAGTCCAAGATAGTGTTTTTTAGACTGGCTGCCACGAGCTGAAACGAATGCAGCCAAGAGCGAGCGTCTGTGACTTACGGTTCAAGAGTTATTCACAGAAACATGGTTCTGAACTTTGCTGCCAGCCGCGAAAGCGAAAATAACCAAGATCGAGCGTCTAGGATTTACTTGTCAATAGCTCGCCTGGGAAACATCCAGAGAAGTCAAAGACAGTGCTTCTATACTAATTGCCAGGCGCTGAGACGAATGGCGCCAAGATCGAGCGTCTATGACTTACGGTTCAAGAATTAGCCTCAGAAACAGTGGGAAACAGTGCTTCTATACTAATTGCCAGGCGCTGAGACGAATGCCGCCAAGATAGAGCGTCTATGACTTACGGTTCAAGAATTAGCCTCAGAAACAGTGGTTCTGAACATGCTGCCAATAGCTCGCCTGGGAAACATCCAGAGAAGTCCAAGATAGTGTTTTTTAGACTGGCTGCCACGAGCTGAAACGAATGCAGCCAAGAGCGAGCGTCTGTGACTTACGGTTCAAGAGTTATTCACAGAAACATGGTTCTGAACTTTGCTGCCAGCCGCGAAAGCGAAAATAACCAAGATCGAGCGTCTAGGATTTACTTGTCAATAGCTCGCCTGGGAAACATCCAGAGAAGTCAAAGACAGTGCTTCTATACTAATTGCCAGGCGCTGAGACGAATGCCGCCACGATCTAGCGTCTAAGACTTACGGTTCAAGAATTAGCCTCAGAAACAGTGGGAAACAGTGCTTCTATACTAATTGCCAGGCGCTGAGACGAATGCCGCCAAGATCTAGCGTCTATGAAATACGGTTCAAGAATTAGCCTCAGAAACAGTGGGAAACAGTGCTTCAATACTAATTGCCAGGCGCTGAGACGAATGCCGCCACGATCTAGCGTCTATGACTTACGGTTCAAGAATTAGCCTCAGAAACAGTGGGAAACAGTGCTTCTATACTAATTGCCAGGCACTGAGACGAATGCCGCCAATATCGAGCGTCTATGACTTACGGTTCAAGAATTAGCCTAAGAAACAGTGGTTCTGAACATGCTGCCAATAGCTCGTCTGGGAAACATCCAGAGAAGTCCAAGATTGTGTTTTTTAGACTGGCTGCCACGAGCTGAAACGAATGCAGCCAAGAGCGAGCGTCTGTGACTTACGGTTCAAAAGTTATTCACAGAAACATGGTTCTGAACTTTGCTGCCAGCCGCGAAAGCGAAAATAACCAAGATCGAGCGTCTAGGATTTACTTGTCAAAAGCTCGCCTGGGAAACATCCAGAGAAGTCAAAGACAGTGCTTCTATACTAATTGCCAGGCGCTGAGACGAATGCCGCCACGATCTAGCGTCTAAGACTTACGGTTCAAGAATTAGCCTCAGAAACAGTGGGAAACAGTGCTTCTATACTAATTGCCAGGCGCTGAGACGAATGCCGCCAAGATCGAGCGTCTATGACTTACGGTTCAAGAATTAGCCTCAGAAACAGTGGGAAACAGTGCTTCTATACTAATTGCCAGGCGCTGAGACGAATGCCGCCAAGATCGAGCGTCTATGACTTACGGTTCAAGAATTAGCCTCAGAAACAGTGGGAAACAGTGCTTCTATACTAATTGCCAGGCGCTGAGACGAATGCCGCCAAGATCGAGCGTCTATGACTTACGGTTCAAGAATTAGCCTCAGAAACAGTGGTTCTGAACATGCTGCCAATAGCTCGTCTGGGAAACATCCAGAGAAGTCCAAGATAGTGTTTTTTAGACTGGCTGCCACGAGCTGAAACGAATGCAGCCAAGAGCGAGCGTCTGTGACTTACGGTTCAAGAGTTATTCACAGAAACATGGTTCTGAACTTTGCTGCCAGCCGCGAAAGCGAAAATAACCAAGATCGAGCGTCTAGGATTTACTTGTCAATAGCTCGCCTGGGAAACATCCAGAGAAGTCAAAGACAGTGCTTCTATACTAATTGCCAGGCGCTGAGACGAATGGCGCCAAGATCGAGCGTCTATGACTTACGGTTCAAGAATTAGCCTCAGAAACAGTGGGAAACAGTGCTTCTATACTAATTGCCAGGCGCTGAGACGAATGCCGCCAAGATCGAGCGTCTATGACTTACGGTTCAAGAATTAGCCTCAGAAACAGTGGTTCTGAACATGCTGCCAATAGCTCGCCTGGGAAACATCCAGAGAAGTCCAAGATAGTGTTTTTTAGACTGGCTGCCACGAGCTGAAACGAATGCAGCCAAGAGCGAGCGTCTGTGACTTACGGTTCAAGAGTTATTCACAGAAACATGGTTCTGAACTTTGCTGCCAGCCGCGAAAGCGAAAATAACCAAGATCGAGCGTCTAGGATTTACTTGTCAATAGCTCGCCTGGGAAACATCCAGAGAAGTCAAAGACAGTGCTTCTATACTAATTGCCAGGCGCTGAGACGAATGCCGCCACGATCTAGCGTCTAAGACTTACGGTTCAAGAATTAGCCTCAGAAACAGTGGGAAACAGTGCTTCTATACTAATTGCCAGGCGCTGAGACGAATGCCGCCAAGATCTAGCGTCTATGAAATACGGTTCAAGAATTAGCCTCAGAAACAGTGGGAAACAGTGCTTCTATACTAATTGCCAGGCGCTGAGACGAATGCCGCCAAGATCGAGCGTCTATGACTTACGGTTCAAGAATTAGCCTCAGAAACAGTGGGAAACAGTGCTTCAATACTAATTGCCAGGCGCTGAGACGAATGCCGCCACGATCTAGCGTCTATGACTTACGGTTCAAGAATTAGCCTCAGAAACAGTGGGAAACAGTGCTTCTATACTAATTGCCAGGCGCTGAGACGAATGCCGCCAAGATCGAGCGTCTATGACTTACGGTTCAAGAATTAGCCTCAGAAACAGTGGTTCTGAACATGCTGCCAATAGCTCGCCTGGGAAACATCCAGAGAAGTCCAAGATTTGTTTTTTTAGACTGGCTGCCACGAGCTGAAACGAATGCAACCAAGAGCGAGCGTCTGTGACTTACGGTTCAAAAGATATTCACAGAAACATGGTTCTGAACTTTGCTGCCAGCCGCGAAAGCGAAAATAACCAAGATCGAGCGTCTAGGATTTACTTGTCAATAGCTCGCCTGGGAAACATCCAGAGAAGTCAAATACAGTGCTTCTATACTAATTGCCAGGCGCTGAGACGAATACCGCCAAGATCTAGCGTCTATGACTTACGGTTCAAGAATTAGCCTCAGAAACAGTGGGAAACAGTGCTTCTATACTAATTGCCAGGCGCTGAGACGAATGCCGCCAAGATCGAGCGTCTATGACTTACGGTTCAAGAATTAGCCTCAGAAACAGTGGTTCTGAACATGCTGCCAATAGCTCGCCTGGGAAACATCCAGAGAAGTCCAAGATTGTGTTTTTTAGACTGGCTGCCACGAGCTGAAACGAATGCAGCCAAGAGCGAGCGTCTGTGACTTACGGTTCAAGAGTTATTCACAGAAACATGGTTCTGAACTTTGCTGCCAGCCGCGAAAGCGAAAATAACCAAGATCGAGCGTCTAGGATTTACTTGTCAATAGCTCGCCTGGGAAACATCCAGAGAAGTCAAAGACAGTGCTTCTATACTAATTGCCAGGCGCTGAGACGAATGCCGCCACGATCTAGCGTCTAAGACTTACGGTTCAAGAATTAGCCTCAGAAACAGTGGGAAACAGTGCTTCTATACTAATTGCCAGGCGCTGAGACGAATGCCGCCAAGATCTAGCGTCTATGACTTACGGTTCAAGAATTAGCGTCAGAAACAGTGGGAAACAGTGCTTCTATACTAATTGCCAGGCGCTGAGACGAATGCCGCCAAGATCGAGCGTCTATGACTTACGGTTCAAGAATTAGCCTCAGAAACAGTGGTTCTGAACATGCTGCCAATAGCTCGCCTGGGAAACATCCAGAGAAGTCCAAGATTGTGTTTTTTAGACTGGCTGCCACGAGCTGAAACGAATGCAGCCAAGAGCGAGCGTCTGTGACTTACGGTTCAAGAGTTATTCACAGAAACATGGTTCTGAACTTTGCTGCCAGCCGCGAAAGCGAAAATAACCAAGATCGAGCGTCTAGGATTTACTTGTCAATAGCTCGCCTGGGAAACATCCAGAGAAGTCAAAGACCGTGCTTCTATACTAATTGCCAGGCGCTGAGACGAATGCCGCCAAGATCGAGCGTCTAAGAATTACGGTTCAAGAATTAGCCTCAGAAACAGTGGTTCTGAACATGCTGCCAATAGCTCGCCTGGGAAACATCCAGAGAAGTCCAAGATAGTGTTTTTTAGACTGGCTGCCACGAGCTGAAACGAATGCAGCCAAGAGCGAGCGTCTGTGACTTACGGTTCAAGAGTTATTCACAGAAACATGGCTCTGAACTTTGCTGCCAGCCGCGAAAGCGAAAATAACCAAGATCGAGCGTCTAGGATTTACTTGTCAATAGCTCGCCTGGGAAACATCCAGAGAAGTCAAAGACAGTGCTTCTATACTAATTGCCAGGCGCTGAGACGAATGCCGCCAAGATCTAGCGTCTATGACTTACGGTTCAAGAATTAGCCTCAGAAACAGTGGGAAACAGTGCTTCTATACTAATTGCCAGGCGCTGAGACGAATGCCGCCAAGATCGAGCGTCTATGACTTACGGTTCAAGAATTAGCCTAAGAAACAGTGGTTCTGAACATGCTGCCAATAGCTCGTCTGGGAAACATCCAGAGAAGTCCAAGATTGTGTTTTTTAGACTGGCTGCCACGAGCTGAAACGAATGCAGCCAAGAGCGAGCGTCTGTGACTTACGGTTCAAAAGTTATTCACAGAAACATGGTTCTGAACTTTGCTGCCAGCCGCGAAAGCGAAAATAACCAAGATCGAGCGTCTAGGATTTACTTGTCAAAAGCTCGCCTGGGAAACATCCAGAGAAGTCAAAGACAGTGCTTCTATACTAATTGCCAGGCGCTAAGACGAATGCCGCCAAGATCTAGCGTCTATGACTTACGGTTCAAGAATTAGCCTCAGAAACAGTGGGAAACAGTGCTTCTATACTAATTGCCAGGCGCTGAGACGAATGCCGCCAAGATCTAGCGTCTATGACTTACGGTTCAAGAATTAGCCTCAGAAACAGTGGGAAACAGTGCTTCTATACTAATTGCCAGGCGCTGAGACGAATGCCGCCAAGATCGAGCGTCTATGACTTACGGTTCAAGAATTAGCCTCAGAAACAGTGGTTCTGAACATGCTGCCAATAGCTCGCCTGGGAAACATCCAGAGAAGTCCAAGATTGTGTTTTTTAGACTGGCTGCCACGAGCTGAAACGAATGCAGCCAAGAGCGAGCGTCTGTGACTTACGGTTCAAGAGTTATTCACAGAAACATGGTTCTGAACTTTGCTGCCAGCCGCGAAAGCGAAAATAACCAAGATCGAGCGTCTAGGATTTACTTGTCAATAGCTCGCCTGGGAAACATCCAGAGAAGTCAAAGACCGTGCTTCTATACTAATTGCCAGGCGCTGAGACGAATGCTGCCAAGATCTAGCGTCTATGACTTACGGTTCAAGAATTAGCCTCAGAAACATTGGGAAACAGTGATTCTATACTAATTGCCAGGCGCTGAGACGAATGCCGCCAAGATCGAGCGTCTATGACTTACGGTTCAAGAATTAGCCTCAGAAACAGTGGTTCTGAACATGCTGCCAATAGCTCGCCTGGGAAACATCCAGAGAAGTCCAAGATAGTGTTTTTTAGACTGGCTGCCACGAGCTGAAACGAATGCAGCCAAGAGCGAGCGTCTGTGACTTACTGTTCAAGAGTTATTCACAGAAACATGGCTCTGAACTTTGCTGCCAGCCGCGAAAGCGAAAATAACCAAGATCGAGCGTCTAGGATTTACTTGTCAATAGCTCGCCTGGGAAACATCCAGAGAAGTCAAAGACAGTGCTTCTATACTAATTGCCAGGCGCTGAGACGAATGCCGCCAAGATCTAGCGTCTATGACTTACGGTTCAAGAATTAGCCTCAGAAACAGTGGGAAACAGTGATTCTATACTAATTGCCAGGCGCTGAGACGAATGCCGCCAAGATCGAGCGTCTATGACTTACGGTTCAAGAATTAGCCTCAGAAACAGTGGTTCTGAACATGCTGCCAATAGCTCGTCTGGGAAACATCCAGAGAAGTCCAAGATAGTGTTTTTTAGACTGGCTGCCACGAGCTGAAACGAATGCAGCCAAGAGCGAGCGTCTGTGACTTACGGTTCAAAAGTTATTCACAGAAACATGGTTCTGAACTTTGCTGCCAGCCGCGAAAGCGAAAATAACCAAGATCGAGCGTCTAGGATTTACTTGTCAAAAGCTCGCCTGGGAAACATCCAGAGAAGTCAAAGACAGTGCTTCTATACTAATTGCCAGGCGCTGAGACGAATGCCGCCAAGATCTAGCGTCTATGACTTACGGTTCAAGAATTAGCCTCAGAAACAGTGGAAAACAGTGCTTCTATACTAATTGCCAGGCGCTGAGACGAATGCCGCCAAGATCGAGCGTCTAAGACTTACGGTTCAAGAATTAGCCTCAGAAACAGTGGGAAACAGTGCTTCTATACTAATTGCCAGGCGCTGAGACGAATGCCGCCAAGATCTAGCGTCTATGAAATACGGTTCAAGAATTAGCCTCAGAAACAGTGGGAAACAGTGCTTCTATACTAATTGCCAGGCGCTGAGACGAATGCCGCCAAGATCGAGCGTCTATGACTTACGGTTCAAGAATTAGCCTCAGAAACAGTGGGAAACAGTGCTTCAATACTAATTGCCAGGCGCTGAGACGAATGCCGCCACGATCTAGCGTCTATGACTTACGGTTCAAGAATTAGCCTCAGAAACAGTGGGAAACAGTGCTTCTATACTAATTGCCAGGCGCTGAGACGAATGCCGCCAAGATCGAGCGTCTATGACTTACGGTTCAAGAATTAGCCTCAGAAACAGTGGTTCTGAACATGCTGCCAATAGCTCGCCTGGGAAACATCCAGAGAAGTCCAAGATTTGTTTTTTTAGACTGGCTGCCACGAGCTGAAACGAATGCAACCAAGAGCGAGCGTCTGTGACTTACGGTTCAAAAGATATTCACAGAAACATGGTTCTGAACTTTGCTGCCAGCCGCGAAAGCGAAAATAACCAAGATCGAGCGTCTAGGATTTACTTGTCAATAGCTCGCCTGGGAAACATCCAGAGAAGTCAAATACAGTGCTTCTATACTAATTGCCAGGCGCTGAGACGAATACCGCCAAGATCTAGCGTCTATGACTTACGGTTCAAGAATTAGCCTCAGAAACAGTGGGAAACAGTGCTTCTATACTAATTGCCAGGCGCTGAGACGAATGCCGCCAAGATCGAGCGTCTATGACTTACGGTTCAAGAATTAGCCTCAGAAACAGTGGTTCTGAACATGCTGCCAATAGCTCGCCTGGGAAACATCCAGAGAAGTCCAAGATTGTGTTTTTTAGACTGGCTGCCACGAGCTGAAACGAATGCAGCCAAGAGCGAGCGTCTGTGACTTACGGTTCAAGAGTTATTCACAGAAACATGGTTCTGAACTTTGCTGCCAGCCGCGAAAGCGAAAATAACCAAGATCGAGCGTCTAGGATTTACTTGTCAATAGCTCGCCTGGGAAACATCCAGAGAAGTCAAAGACAGTGCTTCTATACTAATTGCCAGGCGCTGAGACGAATGCCGCCAAGATCTAGCGTCTATGACTTACGGTTCAAGAATTAGCCTCAGAAACAGTGGGAAACAGTGCTTCTATACTAATTGCCAGGCGCTGAGACGAATGCCGCCAAGATAGAGCGTCTATGACTTACGGTTCAAGAATTAGCCTAAGAAACAGTGGTTCTGAACATGCTGCCAATAGCTCGTCTGGGAAACATCCAGAGAAGTCCAAGATTGTGTTTTTTAGACTGGCTGCCACGAGCTGAAACGAATGCAGCCAAGAGCGAGCGTCTGTGACTTACGGTTCAAAAGTTATTCACAGAAACATGGTTCTGAACTTTGCTGCCAGCCGCGAAAGCGAAAATAACCAAGATCGAGCGTCTAGGATTTACTTGTCAAAAGCTCGCCTGGGAAACATCCAGAGAAGTCAAAGACAGTGCTTCTATACTAATTGCCAGGCGCTGAGACGAATGCCGCCACGATCTAGCGTCTAAGACTTACGGTTCAAGAATTAGCCTCAGAAACAGTGGGAAACAGTGCTTCTATACTAATTGCCAGGCGCTGAGACGAATGCCGCCAAGATCGAGCGTCTATGACTTACGGTTCAAGAATTAGCCTCAGAAACAGTGGGAAACAGTGCTTCTATACTAATTGCCAGGCGCTGAGACGAATGCCGCCAAGATCGAGCGTCTATGACTTACGGTTCAAGAATTAGCCTCAGAAACAGTGGGAAACAGTGCTTCTATACTAATTGCCAGGCGCTGAGACGAATGCCGCCAAGATCGAGCGTCTATGACTTACGGTTCAAGAATTAGCCTCAGAAACAGTGGTTCTGAACATGCTGCCAATAGCTCGTCTGGGAAACATCCAGAGAAGTCCAAGATAGTGTTTTTTAGACTGGCTGCCACGAGCTGAAACGAATGCAGCCAAGAGCGAGCGTCTGTGACTTACGGTTCAAGAGTTATTCACAGAAACATGGTTCTGAACTTTGCTGCCAGCCGCGAAAGCGAAAATAACCAAGATCGAGCGTCTAGGATTTACTTGTCAATAGCTCGCCTGGGAAACATCCAGAGAAGTCAAAGACAGTGCTTCTATACTAATTGCCAGGCGCTGAGACGAATGGCGCCAAGATCGAGCGTCTATGACTTACGGTTCAAGAATTAGCCTCAGAAACAGTGGGAAACAGTGCTTCTATACTAATTGCCAGGCGCTGAGACGAATGCCGCCAAGATCGAGCGTCTATGACTTACGGTTCAAGAATTAGCCTCAGAAACAGTGGTTCTGAACATGCTGCCAATAGCTCGTCTGGGAAACATCCAGAGAAGTCCAAGATTGTGTTTTTTAGACTGGCTGCCACGAGCTGAAACGAATGCAGCCAAGAGCGAGCGTCTGTGACTTACGGTTCAAAAGTTATTCACAGAAACATGGTTCTGAACTTTGCTGCCAGCCGCGAAAGCGAAAATAACCAAGATCGAGCGTCTAGGATTTACTTGTCAAAAGCTCGCCTGGGAAACATCCAGAGAAGTCAAAGACAGTGCTTCTATACTAATTGCCAGGCGCTGAGACGAATGCCGCCACGATCTAGCGTCTAAGACTTACGGTTCAAGAATTAGCCTCAGAAACAGTGGGGAAACAGTGCTTCTATACTAATTGCCAGGCGCTGAGACGAATGCCGCCAAGATCGAGCGTCTATGACTTACGGTTCAAGAATTAGCCTCAGAAACAGTGGGAAACAGTGCTTCTATACTAATTGCCAGGCGCTGAGACGAATGCCGCCAAGATCGAGCGTCTATGACTTACGGTTCAAGAATTAGCCTCAGAAACAGTGGGAAACAGTGCTTCTATACTAATTGCCAGGCGCTGAGACGAATGCCGCCAAGATCGAGCGTCTATGACTTACGGTTCAAGAATTAGCCTCAGAAACAGTGGTTCTGAACATGCTGCCAATAGCTCGTCTGGGAAACATCCAGAGAAGTCCAAGATAGTGTTTTTTAGACTGGCTGCCACGAGCTGAAACGAATGCAGCCAAGAGCGAGCGTCTGTGACTTACGGTTCAAGAGTTATTCACAGAAACATGGTTCTGAACTTTGCTGCCAGCCGCGAAAGCGAAAATAACCAAGATCGAGCGTCTAGGATTTACTTGTCAATAGCTCGCCTGGGAAACATCCAGAGAAGTCAAAGACAGTGCTTCTATACTAATTGCCAGGCGCTGAGACGAATGGCGCCAAGATCGAGCGTCTATGACTTACGGTTCAAGAATTAGCCTCAGAAACAGTGGGAAACAGTGCTTCTATACTAATTGCCAGGCGCTGAGACGAATGCCGCCAAGATCGAGCGTCTATGACTTACGGTTCAAGAATTAGCCTCAGAAACAGTGGTTCTGAACATGCTGCCAATAGCTCGCCTGGGAAACATCCAGAGAAGTCCAAGATAGTGTTTTTAGACTGGCTGCCACGAGCTGAAACGAATGCAGCCAAGAGCGAGCGTCTGTGACTTACGGTTCAAGAGTTATTCACAGAAACATGGTTCTGAACTTTGCTGCCAGCCGCGAAAGCGAAAATAACCAAGATCGAGCGTCTAGGATTTACTTGTCAATAGCTCGCCTGGGAAACATCCAGAGAAGTCAAAGACAGTGCTTCTATACTAATTGCCAGGCGCTGAGACGAATGCCGCCAAGATCGAGCGTCTATGACTTACGGTTCAAGAATTAGCCTCAGAAACAGTGGGAAACAGTGCTTCTATACTAATTGCCAGGCGCTGAGACGAATGCCGCCAAGATCGAGCGTCTATGACTTACGGTTCAAGAATTAGCCTCAGAAACAGTGGGAAACAGTGCTTCTATACTAATTGCCAGGCGCTGAGACGAATGCCGCCAAGATCGAGCGTCTATGACTTACGGTTCAAGAATTAGCCTCAGAAACAGTGGTTCTGAACATGCTGCCAATAGCTCGTCTGGGAAACATCCAGAGAAGTCCAAGATAGTGTTTTTTAGACTGGCTGCCACGAGCTGAAACGAATGCAGCCAAGAGCGAGCGTCTGTGACTTACGGTTCAAGAGTTATTCACAGAAACATGGTTCTGAACTTTGCTGCCAGCCGCGAAAGCGAAAATAACCAAGATCGAGCGTCTAGGATTTACTTGTCAATAGCTCGCCTGGGAAACATCCAGAGAAGTCAAAGACAGTGCTTCTATACTAATTGCCAGGCGCTGAGACGAATGGCGCCAAGATCGAGCGTCTATGACTTACGGTTCAAGAATTAGCCTCAGAAACAGTGGGAAACAGTGCTTCTATACTAATTGCCAGGCGCTGAGACGAATGCCGCCAAGATCGAGCGTCTATGACTTACGGTTCAAGAATTAGCCTCAGAAACAGTGGTTCTGAACATGCTGCCAATAGCTCGCCTGGGAAACATCCAGAGAAGTCCAAGATAGTGTTTTTTAGACTGGCTGCCACGAGCTGAAACGAATGCAGCCAAGAGCGAGCGTCTGTGACTTACGGTTCAAGAGTTATTCACAGAAACATGGTTCTGAACTTTGCTGCCAGCCGCGAAAGCGAAAATAACCAAGATCGAGCGTCTAGGATTTACTTGTCAATAGCTCGCCTGGGAAACATCCAGAGAAGTCAAAGACAGTGCTTCTATACTAATTGCCAGGCGCTGAGACGAATGCCGCCACGATCTAGCGTCTAAGACTTACGGTTCAAGAATTAGCCTCAGAAACAGTGGGAAACAGTGCTTCTATACTAATTGCCAGGCGCTGAGACGAATGCCGCCAAGATCTAGCGTCTATGAAATACGGTTCAAGAATTAGCCTCAGAAACAGTGGGAAACAGTGCTTCTATACTAATTGCCAGGCGCTGAGACGAATGCCGCCAAGATCGAGCGTCTATGACTTACGGTTCAAGAATTAGCCTCAGAAACAGTGGGAAACAGTGCTTCAATACTAATTGCCAGGCGCTGAGACGAATGCCGCCACGATCTAGCGTCTATGACTTACGGTTCAAGAATTAGCCTCAGAAACAGTGGGAAACAGTGCTTCTATACTAATTGCCAGGCGCTGAGACGAATGCCGCCAAGATCGAGCGTCTATGACTTACGGTTCAAGAATTAGCCTCAGAAACAGTGGTTCTGAACATGCTGCCAATAGCTCGCCTGGGAAACATCCAGAGAAGTCCAAGATTTGTTTTTTTAGACTGGCTGCCACGAGCTGAAACGAATGCAACCAAGAGCGAGCGTCTGTGACTTACGGTTCAAAAGATATTCACAGAAACATGGTTCTGAACTTTGCTGCCAGCCGCGAAAGCGAAAATAACCAAGATCGAGCGTCTAGGATTTACTTGTCAATAGCTCGCCTGGGAAACATCCAGAGAAGTCAAATACAGTGCTTCTATACTAATTGCCAGGCGCTGAGACGAATACCGCCAAGATCTAGCGTCTATGACTTACGGTTCAAGAATTAGCCTCAGAAACAGTGGGAAACAGTGCTTCTATACTAATTGCCAGGCGCTGAGACGAATGCCGCCAAGATCGAGCGTCTATGACTTACGGTTCAAGAATTAGCCTCAGAAACAGTGGTTCTGAACATGCTGCCAATAGCTCGCCTGGGAAACATCCAGAGAAGTCCAAGATTGTGTTTTTTAGACTGGCTGCCACGAGCTGAAACGAATGCAGCCAAGAGCGAGCGTCTGTGACTTACGGTTCAAGAGTTATTCACAGAAACATGGTTCTGAACTTTGCTGCCAGCCGCGAAAGCGAAAATAACCAAGATCGAGCGTCTAGGATTTACTTGTCAATAGCTCGCCTGGGAAACATCCAGAGAAGTCAAAGACAGTGCTTCTATACTAATTGCCAGGCGCTGAGACGAATGCCGCCACGATCTAGCGTCTAAGACTTACGGTTCAAGAATTAGCCTCAGAAACAGTGGGAAACAGTGCTTCTATACTAATTGCCAGGCGCTGAGACGAATGCCGCCAAGATCTAGCGTCTATGACTTACGGTTCAAGAATTAGCGTCAGAAACAGTGGGAAACAGTGCTTCTATACTAATTGCCAGGCGCTGAGACGAATGCCGCCAAGATCGAGCGTCTATGACTTACGGTTCAAGAATTAGCCTCAGAAACAGTGGTTCTGAACATGCTGCCAATAGCTCGCCTGGGAAACATCCAGAGAAGTCCAAGATTGTGTTTTTTAGACTGGCTGCCACGAGCTGAAACGAATGCAGCCAAGAGCGAGCGTCTGTGACTTACGGTTCAAGAGTTATTCACAGAAACATGGTTCTGAACTTTGCTGCCAGCCGCGAAAGCGAAAATAACCAAGATCGAGCGTCTAGGATTTACTTGTCAATAGCTCGCCTGGGAAACATCCAGAGAAGTCAAAGACCGTGCTTCTATACTAATTGCCAGGCGCTGAGACGAATGCCGCCAAGATCGAGCGTCTAAGAATTACGGTTCAAGAATTAGCCTCAGAAACAGTGGTTCTGAACATGCTGCCAATAGCTCGCCTGGGAAACATCCAGAGAAGTCCAAGATAGTGTTTTTTAGACTGGCTGCCACGAGCTGAAACGAATGCAGCCAAGAGCGAGCGTCTGTGACTTACGGTTCAAGAGTTATTCACAGAAACATGGCTCTGAACTTTGCTGCCAGCCGCGAAAGCGAAAATAACCAAGATCGAGCGTCTAGGATTTACTTGTCAATAGCTCGCCTGGGAAACATCCAGAGAAGTCAAAGACAGTGCTTCTATACTAATTGCCAGGCGCTGAGACGAATGCCGCCAAGATCTAGCGTCTATGACTTACGGTTCAAGAATTAGCCTCAGAAACAGTGGGAAACAGTGCTTCTATACTAATTGCCAGGCGCTGAGACGAATGCCGCCAAGATCGAGCGTCTATGACTTACGGTTCAAGAATTAGCCTAAGAAACAGTGGTTCTGAACATGCTGCCAATAGCTCGTCTGGGAAACATCCAGAGAAGTCCAAGATTGTGTTTTTTAGACTGGCTGCCACGAGCTGAAACGAATGCAGCCAAGAGCGAGCGTCTGTGACTTACGGTTCAAAAGTTATT
>NW_027462191.1:0-40262 GCF_050947455.1 Rhinoderma darwinii
ACATATACCCTGATGTACTCCTCACATATCACATATACCCTGATGTACTCCTCACATATCACATATACCCTGATGTACTCCTCAAATATTACATATATCCTGATGTACTCCTCACATATTACATATACCCATATGTACTCCGCACCGGTTACACATACCCTGATGATTCAGTCCCTGTGTGTTTCCTACAGATGGATCCAGTAGGAGAAATCCGCCAGAGAGATGTCCCCAGTCCTCTGTATTCCCAGGACTGTCCAGAGGAAAATCCCAATGTGCCAGAGAATCATCAGGTAGATGAAGCTGAGCCGTATACCAGGTCTATATAGGGGGGTGCGGAGCTTTTCGGTCCTGCGGTCATTAGGGATGTCACGATACCAGAATTTGGACTCCGATACCGATACTTCGTGTAGTATTGCGATTTTGATACCAAAACGATACTTTACCAACAGTAATAAAAAATAATAAAAAAGTTCTTCCATTTTCTGATGTGAGACGCGAGGCGTGATGATGAATGTAACCTCCATGTACCTCATTAATAGTAATTAACCCCATCATGTTTCTCAGTCATAATGGGTTAATGTGTGAGGTACATGATGGGGTTAATTACTATTACTGAGGTACATGGAGGTTAAATTCATCATCACGCCTCGTGCCCCACAATAATAAGTGACAGAAATATATACTGATAGTACACAGGCATATATCTATATACTGATAGCACACAGGCATATATCTATATACTGATAGTACACAGGCATATATCTATATACTGATAGTACACAGGCATATATCTATATACTGATAGCACACAGGCATATATCTATATACTGATAGTACACAGGCATATATCTATATACTGATAGTACACAGGCATATATCTATATACTGATAGTACACTGGCATATATCTATATACTGATAGCACACAGGCATATATCTATATACTGATAGCACACAGCCATATATCTATACACTGACAGTACACAGGCATATATCTATATACTGATAGTACACAGGCATATATCTATATACTGATAGTACACAGGCATATATCTATATACTGATAGTACACAGGCGTATATCTATATACTGATAGTACACAGGCGTATATCTATATACTGATAGTACACAGGCATATATCTATATACTGATAGTACACAGGCATATATCTATATACTGATAGCACACAGGCATATATCTATACACTGATAGTACACAGGCATATATCTATATACTGATAGTACACAGGCATATATCTATATACTGATAGTACACAGGCATATATCTATACACTGATAGTACACTGGCATATATCTATATACTGATAGTACACTGGCATATATATATACACTGATAGTACACAGGCATATATCTATACACTGATAGTACACAGGCATATATCTATATACTGATAGTACACAGGCATATATCTATATACTGATAGTACACAGCCATATATCTATATACTGATAGCACACAGGCATATATCTATATACTGATAGTACACAGGCATATATCTATATACTGATAGTACACAGCCATATATCTATATACTGATAGCACACAGGCATATATCTATATACTGATAGTACACAGGCATATATCTATATACTGATAGTACACAGGCATATATCTATATACTGATAGTACACATGCATACATCTATATACTGATAGTACACAGCAATATATCTATATACTGATAGTACACAGGCATATATCTATATACTGATAGTACACAGGCATATATCTATATACTGATAGTACACAGGCATATATCTATATACTGATAGTACACAGCCATATATCTATATACTGATAGCACACAGGCATATATCTATATACTGATAGTACACAGGCATATATCTATATACTGATAGCACACTGGCATATATCTATATACTGATAGTACACAGGCATATATCTATATACTGATAGCACACAGGCATATATCTATACACTGATAGTACACAGGCATATATCTATATACTGATAGTACAGAGGCATATATCTATATACTGATAGTACACAGGCATATATCTATATACTGATAGAACACAGGCATATATCTATATACTGATAGTACACAGGCATATATCTATATACTGATAATACACAGGCATATATCTATATACTGATAGTACACAGGCATATATCTATATACTGATAGTACACAGGCATATATCTATATACTGATAGTACACAGGCATACATCTATATACTGATAGTACACAGGCACATATCTATATACTGATAGTACACAGGCATATATCTATATACTGATAGTACACAGGCATATATCTATATACTGATAGTACACAGGCATATATCTATATACTGATAGTACACAGGCATATATCTATATACTGATAGTACACAGGCATATATCTATATACTGATAGTACACAGGCATATATCTATATACTGATAGTACACAGGCATACATCTATATACTGATAGTACACAGGCACATATCTATATACTGATAGTACACAGGCATATATCTATATACTGATAGTACACAGGAATATATCTATATACTGATAGTACACAGGCATATATCTATATACTGATAGTACACAGGCATATATCTATATACTGATAATACACAGGCATATATCTATATACTGATAGTACAGAGGCATATATCTATATACTGATAGTACACAGGCATATATCTATACACTGATAGTACACAGGCATATATCTATATACTGATAGTACACAGGCATATATCTATATACTGATAGTACACAGGCATATATCTATATACTGATAGTACACAGGCATATATCTATATACTGATAGCACACAGGCATATATCTATATACTGATAGCACACAGGCATATATCTATATACTGATAGCACACAGGCATATATCTATATACTGATAGCACACAGGCATATATCTATATACTGATAGTACACAGGCATATATCTATATACTGATAGTACACAGGCATATATCTATATACTGATAGTACACAGGCATATATCTATATACTGATAGTACACAGGCATATATCTATATACTGATAGCACACAGGCATATATCTATATACTGATAGCACACAGGCATATATCTATATACTGATAGCACACAGGCATATATCTATATACTGATAGTACACAGGCATATATCTATATACTGATAGTACACAGGCATATATCTATATACTGATAGCACACAGGCATATATCTATATACTGATAGCACACAGGCATATATCTATATACTGATAGCACACAGGCATATATCTATATACTGATAGCACACAGGCATATATCTATATACTGATAGTACACAGGTATATATCTATATACTGATAGCACACAGGTATATATCTATACACTGATAGCACACAGGCATATATCTATACACTGATAGTACACAGGCATATATCTATATACTGATAGTACACAGGCATATATCTATATACTAATAGTACACAGGCATATATCTATACACTGATAGTACACAGGCGTATATCTATATACTGATAGTACACAGGCGTATATCTATATACTGATAGTACACAGGCATATATCTATATACTAATAGTACACAGGCATATATCTATACACTGATAGTACACAGGCGTATATCTATATACTGATAGTACACAGGCGTATATCTATATACTGATAGTACACAGGCGTATATCTATATACTGATAGTACACAGGCATATATCTATATACTGATAGTACACAGGCATATATCTATATACTGATAGTACACAGGCATATATCTATACACTGATAGTACACAGGCATATATCTATACACTGATAGCACACAGGTATATATCTATATACTGATAGTACACAGGCATATATCTATATACTGATAGTACACAGGCAGATATCTATATACTGATAGCACACAGGCATATATCTATACACTGATAGTACACAGGCATATATCTATATACTGATAGCACACAGGCATATATCTATATACTGATAGTACACAGGCATATATCTATATACTGATAGCACACAGGCATATATCTATATACTGATAGCACACAGGCATATATCTATATACTGATAGTACACAGGTATATATCTATATACTGATAGCACACAGGTATATATCTATATACTGATAGCACACAGGCATATATCTATACACTGATAGTACACAGGCATATATCTATATACTGATAGTACACAGGCATATATCTATATACTAATAGTACACAGGCATATATCTATACACTGATAGTACACAGGCGTATATCTATATACTGATAGTACACAGGCGTATATCTATATACTGATAGTACACAGGCATATATCTATATACTAATAGTACACAGGCATATATCTATACACTGATAGTACACAGGCGTATATCTATATACTGATAGTACACAGGCGTATATCTATATACTGATAGTACACAGGCATATATCTATATACTGATAGTACACAGACATATATCTATATACTGATAGTACACAGGCATATATCTATATACTGATAGTACACAGGCATATATCTATACACTGATAGTACACAGGCATATATCTATACACTGATAGTACACAGGCATATATCTATACACTGATAGCACACAGGCATATATCTATATACTGATAGTACACAGGCATATATCTATATACTGATAGTACACATGCATACATCTATATACTGATAGTACACAGCAATATATCTATATACTGATAGTACACAGGCATATATCTATATACTGATAGTACACAGGCATATATCTATATACTGATAGTACACAGGCATATATCTATATACTGATAGTACACAGGCATATATCTATATACTGATAGCACACAGGCATATATCTATATACTGATAGTACACAGGCATATATCTATATACTGATAGCACACTGGCATATATCTATATACTGATAGTACACAGGCATATATCTATATACTGATAGCACACAGGCATATATCTATATACTGATAGTACACAGGCATATATCTATATACTGATAGTACACAGGCATACATCTATATACTGATAGTACACAGGCACATATCTATATACTGATAGTACACAGGCATATATCTATATACTGATAGTACACAGGAATATATCTATATACTGATAGTACACAGGCATATATCTATATACTGATAGTACACAGGCATATATCTATATACTGATAATACACAGGCATATATCTATATACTGATAGTACAGAGGCATATATCTATATACTGATAGTACACAGGCATATATCTATACACTGATAGTACACAGCCATATATCTATATACTGATAGTACACAGGCATATATCTATATACTGATAGTACACAGGCATATATCTATATACAGATAGTACACAGGCATATATCTATATACTGATAGTACACAGGTATATATCTATATACTGATAGCACACAGGCATACATCTATATACTGATAGTACACAGGCATATATCTATACACCGATAGTACACAGGCATATATCTATATACTGATAGCACACAGGCATATATCTATATACTGATAGTACACAGGCATATATCTATATACTGATAGCACACAGGCATATATCTATATACTGATAGTACACTGGCATATATCTATATACTGATAGTACACAGGCATATATCTATATACTGATAGTACACAGGCATATATCTATATACTGATAGCACACAGGCATATATCTATATACTGATAGCACACAGGCATATATCTATATACTGATAGTACACAGGCATATATCTATATACTGATAGTACACAGGCATATATCTATATACTGATAGTACACAGGCATATATCTATATACTGATAGTACACAGGCATATATCTATATACTGATAGCACACAGGCATATATCTATATACTGATAGCACACAGGCATATATCTATATACTGATAGCACACAGGCATATATCTATATACTGATAGTACACAGGCATATATCTATATACTGATAGTACACAGGCATATATCTATATACTGATAGCACACAGGCATATATCTATATACTGATAGCACACAGGCATATATCTATATACTGATAGCACACAGGCATATATCTATATACTGATAGCACACAGGCATATATCTATATACTGATAGTACACAGGTATATATCTATATACTGATAGCACACAGGTATATATCTATACACTGATAGCACACAGGCATATATCTATACACTGATAGTACACAGGCATATATCTATATACTGATAGTACACAGGCATATATCTATATACTAATAGTACACAGGCATATATCTATACACTGATAGTACACAGGCGTATATCTATATACTGATAGTACACAGGCGTATATCTATATACTGATAGTACACAGGCATATATCTATATACTAATAGTACACAGGCATATATCTATACACTGATAGTACACAGGCGTATATCTATATACTGATAGTACACAGGCGTATATCTATATACTGATAGTACACAGGCGTATATCTATATACTGATAGTACACAGGCATATATCTATATACTGATAGTACACAGGCATATATCTATATACTGATAGTACACAGGCATATATCTATACACTGATAGTACACAGGCATATATCTATACACTGATAGCACACAGGTATATATCTATATACTGATAGTACACAGGCATATATCTATATACTGATAGTACACAGGCAGATATCTATATACTGATAGCACACAGGCATATATCTATACACTGATAGTACACAGGCATATATCTATATACTGATAGCACACAGGCATATATCTATATACTGATAGTACACAGGCATATATCTATATACTGATAGCACACAGGCATATATCTATATACTGATAGCACACAGGCATATATCTATATACTGATAGTACACAGGTATATATCTATATACTGATAGCACACAGGTATATATCTATATACTGATAGCACACAGGCATATATCTATACACTGATAGTACACAGGCATATATCTATATACTGATAGTACACAGGCATATATCTATATACTAATAGTACACAGGCATATATCTATACACTGATAGTACACAGGCGTATATCTATATACTGATAGTACACAGGCGTATATCTATATACTGATAGTACACAGGCATATATCTATATACTAATAGTACACAGGCATATATCTATACACTGATAGTACACAGGCATATATCTATATACTGATAGCACACTGGCATATATCTATATACTGATAGTACACAGGCATATATCTATACACTGATAGTA
This sequence comes from Rhinoderma darwinii, assembly GCF_050947455.1. Classification (NCBI taxonomy): domain Eukaryota; kingdom Metazoa; phylum Chordata; class Amphibia; order Anura; family Rhinodermatidae; genus Rhinoderma; species Rhinoderma darwinii. Next base: position 7,217 of record NW_027462191.1, read on the forward strand.
CACAGGCATATATCTATATACTGATAGTACACAGGCATATATCTATATACTGATAGTACACAGGCATATATCTATATACTGATAGCACACAGGCATATATCTATATACTGATAGCACACAGGCATATATCTATACACTGATAGTACACAGGCATATATCTATATACTGATAGCACACAGGCATATATCTATATACTGATAGCACACAGGCATATATCTATATACTGATAGTACACAGGCATATATCTATATACTGATAGTACACAGGCATATATCTATATACTGATAGCACACAGGCATATATCTATATACTGATAGCACACAGGCATATATCTATACACTGATAGTACACAGGCATATATCTATATACTGATAGCACACAGGCATATATCTATATACTGATAGCACACAGGCATATATCTATATACTGATAGTACACAGGCATATATCTATACACTGATAGTACAGAGGCATACATCTATATACTAATAGTACACAGGCATATATCTATATACTGATAGTACACAGGCATATATCTATATACTGATAGTACACAGGCATATATCTATATACTGATAGTACACAGGCATATATCTATATACTGATAGTACACAGGCATATATCTATATACTGATAGTACATAGGCATATATCTATACACTGATAGTACACAGGCATATATCTATATACTGATAGTACACAGGCATATATCTATATACTGATAGCAAACAGGCATATATCTATATACTGATAGTACACAGGCATATATCTATATACTGATAGTACACAGGCATATATCTATATACTGATAGCACACAGGCATATATCTATATACTGATAGCACACAGGCATATATCTATATACTGATAGCACACAGGCATATATCTATATACTGATAGTACACAGGCATATATCTATATACTGATAGCACACAGGCGTATATCTATATACTGATAGTACACAGGCATATATCTATATACTGATAGCACACAGGCGTATATCTATATACTGATAGTACACAGGCATATATCTATATACTGATAGCACACAGGCATATATCTATATACTGATAGTACACAGGCATATATCTATATACTGATAGCACACAGGCGTATATCTATATACTGATAGTACACAGGCATATATCTATATACTGATAGCACACAGGCATATATCTATATACTGATAGTACACAGGCATATATCTATATACTGATAGCACACAGGCGTATATCTATATACTGATAGTACACAGGCATATATCTATATACTGATAGTACACAGGCATATATCTATACACTGATAGCACACAGGCATATATCTATATACTGATAGTACACAGGCATATATCTATATACTGATAGTACACTGGCATATATCTATATACTGATAATACACAGGCATATATCTATATACTGATAGTACACAGGCATATATCTATATACTGATAGTACACAGGCATATATCTATATACTGATAGTACACAGGCATATATCTATATACTGATAGTACACAGGCATATATCTATATACTGATAGTACACAGGCATATATCTATATACTGATAGTACACAGGCATATATCTATACACTGATAATACACAGGCATATATCTATATACTGATAGTACACAGGCATATATCTATATACTGATAGTACACAGGCATATATCTATATACTGATAGTACACAGGCATATATCTATATACTGATAGTACACAGGCATATATCTATATACTGATAGTACACAGGTATATATCTATATACTGATAGCACACAGGTATATATCTATATACTGATAGCACACAGGCATATATCTATACACTGATAGAACACAGGCATATATTAGTACACAGCCATATATCTATATACTGATAGCACACAGGCATATATCTATATACTGATAGTACACAGGCATATATCTATATACTGATAGTACACAGGCATATATCTATATACTAATAGTACACAGGCATATATCTATACACTGATAGTACACAGGCGTATATCTATATACTGATAGTACACAGGCGTATATCTATATACTGATAGTACACAGGCATACATCTATATACTGATAGTACACAGCAATATATCTATATACTGATAGTACACAGGCATATATCTATATACTGATAGTACACAGGCATATATCTATATACTGATAGTACACAGGCATATATCTATATACTGATAGTACACAGCCATATATCTATATACTGATAGCACACAGGCATATATCTATATACTGATAGTACACAGGCATATATCTATATACTGATAGCACACTGGCATATATCTATATACTGATAGTACACAGGCATATATCTATATACTGATAGCACACAGGCATATATCTATACACTGATAGTACACAGGCATATATCTATATACTGATAGTACAGAGGCATATATCTATATACTGATAGTACACAGGCATATATCTATATACTGATAGAACACAGGCATATATCTATATACTGATAGTACACAGGCATATATCTATATACTGATAGTACACAGGCATATATCTATATACTGATAGTACACAGGCATATATCTATATACTGATAGTACACAGGCATATATCTATATACTGATAGTACACAGGCATACATCTATATACTGATAGTACACAGGCACATATCTATATACTGATAGTACACAGGCATATATCTATATACTGATAGTACACAGGCATATATCTATATACTGATAGTACACAGGCATATATCTATATACTGATAGTACACAGGCATATATCTATATACTTATAGTACACAGGCATATATCTATATACTGATAGTACACAGGCATATATCTATATACTGATAGTACACAGGCATACATCTATATACTGATAGTACACAGGCACATATCTATATACTGATAGTACACAGGCATATATCTATATACTGATAGTACACAGGAATATATCTATATACTGATAGTACACAGGCATATATCTATATACTGATAGTACACAGGCATATATCTATATACTGATAATACACAGGCATATATCTATATACTGATAGTACAGAGGCATATATCTATATACTGATAGTACACAGGCATATATCTATACACTGATAGTACACAGGCATATATCTATATACTGATAGTACACAGGCATATATCTATATACTGATAGTACACAGGCATATATCTATATACTGATAGTACACAGGCATATATCTATATACTGATAGCACACAGGCATATATCTATATACTGATAGCACACAGGCATATATCTATATACTGATAGCACACAGGCATATATCTATATACTGATAGCACACAGGCATATATCTATATACTGATAGTACACAGGCATATATCTATATACTGATAGTACACAGGCATATATCTATATACTGATAGTACACAGGCATATATCTATATACTGATAGTACACAGGCATATATCTATATACTGATAGCACACAGGCATATATCTATATACTGATAGCACACAGGCATATATCTATATACTGATAGCACACAGGCATATATCTATATACTGATAGTACACAGGCATATATCTATATACTGATAGTACACAGGCATATATCTATATACTGATAGCACACAGGCATATATCTATATACTGATAGCACACAGGCATATATCTATATACTGATAGCACACAGGCATATATCTATATACTGATAGCACACAGGCATATATCTATATACTGATAGTACACAGGTATATATCTATATACTGATAGCACACAGGTATATATCTATACACTGATAGCACACAGGCATATATCTATACACTGATAGTACACAGGCATATATCTATATACTGATAGTACACAGGCATATATCTATATACTAATAGTACACAGGCATATATCTATACACTGATAGTACACAGGCGTATATCTATATACTGATAGTACACAGGCGTATATCTATATACTGATAGTACACAGGCATATATCTATATACTAATAGTACACAGGCATATATCTATACACTGATAGTACACAGGCGTATATCTATATACTGATAGTACACAGGCGTATATCTATATACTGATAGTACACAGGCGTATATCTATATACTGATAGTACACAGGCATATATCTATATACTGATAGTACACAGGCATATATCTATATACTGATAGTACACAGGCATATATCTATACACTGATAGTACACAGGCATATATCTATACACTGATAGCACACAGGTATATATCTATATACTGATAGTACACAGGCATATATCTATATACTGATAGTACACAGGCAGATATCTATATACTGATAGCACACAGGCATATATCTATACACTGATAGTACACAGGCATATATCTATATACTGATAGCACACAGGCATATATCTATATACTGATAGTACACAGGCATATATCTATATACTGATAGCACACAGGCATATATCTATATACTGATAGCACACAGGCATATATCTATATACTGATAGTACACAGGTATATATCTATATACTGATAGCACACAGGTATATATCTATATACTGATAGCACACAGGCATATATCTATACACTGATAGTACACAGGCATATATCTATATACTGATAGTACACAGGCATATATCTATATACTAATAGTACACAGGCATATATCTATACACTGATAGTACACAGGCGTATATCTATATACTGATAGTACACAGGCGTATATCTATATACTGATAGTACACAGGCATATATCTATATACTAATAGTACACAGGCATATATCTATACACTGATAGTACACAGGCGTATATCTATATACTGATAGTACACAGGCGTATATCTATATACTGATAGTACACAGGCATATATCTATATACTGATAGTACACAGACATATATCTATATACTGATAGTACACAGGCATATATCTATATACTGATAGTACACAGGCATATATCTATACACTGATAGTACACAGGCATATATCTATACACTGATAGTACACAGGCATATATCTATACACTGATAGCACACAGGCATATATCTATATACTGATAGTACACAGGCATATATCTATATACTGATAGTACACATGCATACATCTATATACTGATAGTACACAGCAATATATCTATATACTGATAGTACACAGGCATATATCTATATACTGATAGTACACAGGCATATATCTATATACTGATAGTACACAGGCATATATCTATATACTGATAGTACACAGGCATATATCTATATACTGATAGCACACAGGCATATATCTATATACTGATAGTACACAGGCATATATCTATATACTGATAGCACACTGGCATATATCTATATACTGATAGTACACAGGCATATATCTATATACTGATAGCACACAGGCATATATCTATATACTGATAGTACACAGGCATATATCTATATACTGATAGTACACAGGCATACATCTATATACTGATAGTACACAGGCACATATCTATATACTGATAGTACACAGGCATATATCTATATACTGATAGTACACAGGAATATATCTATATACTGATAGTACACAGGCATATATCTATATACTGATAGTACACAGGCATATATCTATATACTGATAATACACAGGCATATATCTATATACTGATAGTACAGAGGCATATATCTATATACTGATAGTACACAGGCATATATCTATACACTGATAGTACACAGCCATATATCTATATACTGATAGTACACAGGCATATATCTATATACTGATAGTACACAGGCATATATCTATATACAGATAGTACACAGGCATATATCTATATACTGATAGTACACAGGTATATATCTATATACTGATAGCACACAGGCATACATCTATATACTGATAGTACACAGGCATATATCTATACACCGATAGTACACAGGCATATATCTATATACTGATAGCACACAGGCATATATCTATATACTGATAGTACACAGGCATATATCTATATACTGATAGCACACAGGCATATATCTATATACTGATAGTACACTGGCATATATCTATATACTGATAGTACACAGGCATATATCTATATACTGATAGTACACAGGCATATATCTATATACTGATAGCACACAGGCATATATCTATATACTGATAGCACACAGGCATATATCTATATACTGATAGTACACAGGCATATATCTATATACTGATAGTACACAGGCATATATCTATATACTGATAGTACACAGGCATATATCTATATACTGATAGTACACAGGCATATATCTATATACTGATAGCACACAGGCATATATCTATATACTGATAGCACACAGGCATATATCTATATACTGATAGCACACAGGCATATATCTATATACTGATAGTACACAGGCATATATCTATATACTGATAGTACACAGGCATATATCTATATACTGATAGCACACAGGCATATATCTATATACTGATAGCACACAGGCATATATCTATATACTGATAGCACACAGGCATATATCTATATACTGATAGCACACAGGCATATATCTATATACTGATAGTACACAGGTATATATCTATATACTGATAGCACACAGGTATATATCTATACACTGATAGCACACAGGCATATATCTATACACTGATAGTACACAGGCATATATCTATATACTGATAGTACACAGGCATATATCTATATACTAATAGTACACAGGCATATATCTATACACTGATAGTACACAGGCGTATATCTATATACTGATAGTACACAGGCGTATATCTATATACTGATAGTACACAGGCATATATCTATATACTAATAGTACACAGGCATATATCTATACACTGATAGTACACAGGCGTATATCTATATACTGATAGTACACAGGCGTATATCTATATACTGATAGTACACAGGCGTATATCTATATACTGATAGTACACAGGCATATATCTATATACTGATAGTACACAGGCATATATCTATATACTGATAGTACACAGGCATATATCTATACACTGATAGTACACAGGCATATATCTATACACTGATAGCACACAGGTATATATCTATATACTGATAGTACACAGGCATATATCTATATACTGATAGTACACAGGCAGATATCTATATACTGATAGCACACAGGCATATATCTATACACTGATAGTACACAGGCATATATCTATATACTGATAGCACACAGGCATATATCTATATACTGATAGTACACAGGCATATATCTATATACTGATAGCACACAGGCATATATCTATATACTGATAGCACACAGGCATATATCTATATACTGATAGTACACAGGTATATATCTATATACTGATAGCACACAGGTATATATCTATATACTGATAGCACACAGGCATATATCTATACACTGATAGTACACAGGCATATATCTATATACTGATAGTACACAGGCATATATCTATATACTAATAGTACACAGGCATATATCTATACACTGATAGTACACAGGCGTATATCTATATACTGATAGTACACAGGCGTATATCTATATACTGATAGTACACAGGCATATATCTATATACTAATAGTACACAGGCATATATCTATACACTGATAGTACACAGGCATATATCTATATACTGATAGCACACTGGCATATATCTATATACTGATAGTACACAGGCATATATCTATACACTGATAGTACACAGGCATATATCTATATACTGATAGTACACAGGCATATATCTATATACTGATAGTACACAGGCATATATCTATATACTGATAGCACACAGGCATATATCTATATACTGATAGCACACAGGCATATATCTATACACTGATAGTACACAGGCATATATCTATATACTGATAGCACACAGGCATATATCTATATACTGATAGCACACAGGCATATATCTATATACTGATAGTACACAGGCATATATCTATATACTGATAGTACACAGGCATATATCTATATACTGATAGCACACAGGCATATATCTATATACTGATAGCACACAGGCATATATCTATACACTGATAGTACACAGGCATATATCTATATACTGATAGCACACAGGCATATATCTATATACTGATAGCACACAGGCATATATCTATATACTGATAGTACACAGGCATATATCTATACACTGATAGTACAGAGGCATACATCTATATACTAATAGTACACAGGCATATATCTATATACTGATAGTACACAGGCATATATCTATATACTGATAGTACACAGGCATATATCTATATACTGATAGTACACAGGCATATATCTATATACTGATAGTACACAGGCATATATCTATATACTGATAGTACATAGGCATATATCTATACACTGATAGTACACAGGCATATATCTATATACTGATAGTACACAGGCATATATCTATATACTGATAGCAAACAGGCATATATCTATATACTGATAGTACACAGGCATATATCTATATACTGATAGTACACAGGCATATATCTATATACTGATAGCACACAGGCATATATCTATATACTGATAGCACACAGGCATATATCTATATACTGATAGCACACAGGCATATATCTATATACTGATAGTACACAGGCATATATCTATATACTGATAGCACACAGGCGTATATCTATATACTGATAGTACACAGGCATATATCTATATACTGATAGCACACAGGCGTATATCTATATACTGATAGTACACAGGCATATATCTATATACTGATAGCACACAGGCATATATCTATATACTGATAGTACACAGGCATATATCTATATACTGATAGCACACAGGCGTATATCTATATACTGATAGTACACAGGCATATATCTATATACTGATAGCACACAGGCATATATCTATATACTGATAGTACACAGGCATATATCTATATACTGATAGCACACAGGCGTATATCTATATACTGATAGTACACAGGCATATATCTATATACTGATAGTACACAGGCATATATCTATACACTGATAGCACACAGGCATATATCTATATACTGATAGTACACAGGCATATATCTATATACTGATAGTACACTGGCATATATCTATATACTGATAGTACACAGGCATATATCTATATACTGATAGTACACAGGCATATATCTATACACTGATAATACACAGGCATATATCTATATACTGATAGTACACAGGCATATATCTATATACTGATAGTACACAGGCATATATCTATATACTGATAGTACACAGGCATATATCTATATACTGATAGTACACAGGCATATATCTATATACTGATAGTACACAGGTATATATCTATATACTGATAGCACACAGGTATATATCTATATACTGATAGCACACAGGCATATATCTATACACTGATAGAACACAGGCATATATTAGTACACAGCCATATATCTATATACTGATAGCACACAGGCATATATCTATATACTGATAGTACACAGGCATATATCTATATACTGATAGTACACAGGCATATATCTATATACTAATAGTACACAGGCATATATCTATACACTGATAGTACACAGGCGTATATCTATATACTGATAGTACACAGGCGTATATCTATATACTGATAGTACACAGGCATATATCTATATACTGATAGTACACAGGCATATATCTATATACTGATAGTACACAGGCATATATCTATATACTGATAGTACACAGGCATATATCTATATACTGATAGTACACAGGCATATATCTATATACTGATAGCACACAGGCATATATCTATATACTGATAGCACACAGGCATATATCTATATACTGATAATACACAGGCATATATCTATACACTGATAATACACAGGCATATATCTATACACTGATAGTACACAGGCATATATCTATATACTGATAGCTCACAGGCATATATCTATATACTGATAGTACACAGGCATATATCTATATACAGATAGTACACAGGCATATATCTATACACTGATAGTACAGAGGCATATATCTATACTGATAGTACACAGGCATATATCTATATACTGATAGTACACAGGCATATATCTATATACTGATAGTACACAGGCATATATCTATATACTGATAGCACACAGGCATATATCTATATACTGATAGTACACAGGCATATATCTATATACTGATAGTACACAGGCATATATCTATATACTGATAGTACACAGGCATATATCTATACACTGATAGTACACAGGCATATATCTATATACTGATAGCACACTGGCATATATCTATATACTGATAGTACACAGGCATATATCTATACACTGATAGTACACAGGCATATATCTATATACTGATAGTACACAGGCATATATCTATATACTGATAGTACACAGGCATATATCTATATACTGATAGCACACAGGCATATATCTATATACTGATAGCACACAGGCATATATCTATACACTGATAGTACACAGGCATATATCTATATACTGATAGCACACAGGCATATATCTATATACTGATAGCACACAGGCATATATCTATATACTGATAGTACACAGGCATATATCTATACACTGATAGTACACAGGCATACATCTATATACTGATAGTACACAGGCATATATCTATATACTGATAGTACACAGGCATATATCTATATACTGATAGTACACAGGCATATATCTATATACTGATAGTACACAGGCATATATCTATATACTGATAGTACACAGGCATATATCTATATACTGATAGTACACAGGCATATATCTATACACTGATAGTACACAGGCATATATCTATATACTGATAGTACACAGGCATATATCTATATACTGATAGCACACAGGCATATATCTATATACTGATAGTACACAGGCATATATCTATACACTGATAGTACACAGGCATATATCTATATACTGATAGTACACAGGCATATATCTATATACTGATAGTACACAGGCATATATCTATATACTGATAGCACACAGGCATATATCTATATACTGATAGCACACAGGCATATATCTATATACTGATAGCACACAGGCATATATCTATACTGATAGCACACAGGCATATATCTATATACTGATAGTACACAGGCATATATCTATATACTGATAGCACACAGGCGTATATCTATATACTGATAGTACACAGGCATATATCTATATACTGATAGCACACAGGCGTATATCTATATACTGATAGTACACAGGCATATATCTATATACTGATAGTACACAGGCATATATCTATATACTGATAGCACACAGGCATATATCTATATACTGATAGTACACAGGCATATATCTATATACTGATAGTACACAGGCATATATCTATATACTGATAGTACACAGGCATATATCTATACACTGATAGTACACAGGCATATATCTATATACTGATAGCACACTGGCATATATCTATATACTGATAGTACACAGGCATATATCTATACACTGATAGTACACAGGCATATATCTATATACTGATAGTACACAGGCATATATCTATATACTGATAGTACACAGGCATATATCTATATACTGATAGCACACAGGCATATATCTATATACTGATAGCACACAGGCATATATCTATACACTGATAGTACACAGGCATATATCTATATACTGATAGCACACAGGCATATATCTATATACTGATAGCACACAGGCATATATCTATATACTGATAGTACATAGGCATATATCTATACACTGATAGTACACAGGCATACATCTATATACTGATAGTACACAGGCATATATCTATACACTGATAATACACAGGCATATATCTATATACTGATAGTACACAGGCATATATCTATATACTGATAGTACACAGGCATATATCTATATACTGATAGTACACAGGCATATATCTATATACTGATAGCACACAGGCATATATCTATATACTGATAGTACACAGGCATATATCTATATACTGATAGTACACAGGCATATATCTATATACTGATAGTACACAGGCATATATCTATATACTGATAGTACACAGGTATATATCTATATACTGATAGCACACAGGCATATATCTATACACTGATAGAACACAGGCATATATTAGTACACAGCCATATATCTATATACTGATAGCACACAGGCATATATCTATATACTGATAGTACACAGGCATATATCTATATACTGATAGTACACAGGCATATATCTATATACTAATAGTACACAGGCATATATCTATATACTGATAGTACACAGGCGTATATCTATATACTGATAGTACACAGGCGTATATCTATATACTGATAGTACACAGGCGTATATCTATATACTGATAGTACACAGGCATATATCTATATACTGATAGTACACAGGCATATATCTATATACTGATAGTACACAGGCATATATCTATATACTGATAGTACACAGGCATATATCTATACACTGATAGTACACAGGCATATATCTATATACTGATAGTACACAGGCATATATCTATATACTGATAGTACACAGGCATATATCTATATACTGATAGTACACAGGCATATATCTATATACTGATAGTACACAGGCATATATCTATATACTGATAGTACACAGGCATATATCTATATACTGATAGTACACAGGTATATATCTATATACTGATAGCACACAGGTATATATCTATATACTGATAGCACACAGGCATATATCTATACACTGATAGAACACAGGCATATATTAGTACACAGCCATATATCTATATACTGATAGCACACAGGCATATATCTATATACTGATAGTACACAGGCATATATCTATATACTGATAGTACACAGGCATATATCTATATACTAATAGTACACAGGCATATATCTATATACTGATAGTACACAGGCGTATATCTATATACTGATAGTACACACGCGTATATCTATATACTGATAGTACACAGGCATATATCTATATACTGATAGTACACAGGCATACATCTATATACTGATAGTACACAGGCGTATATCTATATACTGATAGCACACAGGCATATATCTATATACTGATAGTACACAGGCATATATCTATATACTGATAGCACACTGGCATATATCTATATACTGATAGTACACAGGCATATATCTATACACTGATAATACACAGGCATATATCTATATACTGATAGTACACAGGCATATATCTATATACTGATAGTACACAGGCATATATCTATACACTGATAATACACAGGCATATATCTATATACTGATAGTACACAGGCATATATCTATATACTGATAGTACACAGGCATATATCTATACACTGATAGTACACTGGCATATATCTATACACTGATAGCACACAGGCATATATCTATATACTGATAGTACACTGGCATATATCTATATACTGATAGTACACAGGCATATATCTATATACTGATAGTACACAGGCATATATCTATATACTGATAGTACACAGGCATATATCTATATACTGATAGTACACAGGCATATATCTATATACTGATAGTACACAGGCATATATCTATATACTGATAGTACACAGGTATATATCTATATACTGATAGCACACAGGCATATATCTATATACTGATAGCACACAGGCATATATCTATACACTGATAGAACACAGGCATATATTAGTACACAGCCATATATCTATATACTGATAGCACACAGGCATATATCTATATACTGATAGTACACAGCCATATATCTATATACTGATAGTACACAGGCATATATCTATATACTGATAGTACACAGGCATATATCTATACACTGATAGTACACAGGCATATATCTATATACTGATAGCACACAGGCATATATCTATATACTGATAGCACACAGGCATATATCTATACACTGATAGTACACAGGCATATATCTATATACTGATAGCACACAGGCATATATCTATATACTGATAGCACACAGGCATATATCTATATACTGATAGTACACAGGCATATATCTATACACTGATAGTACACAGGCATACATCTATATACTGATAGTACACAGGCATATATCTATATACTGATAGTACACAGGCATATATCTATATACTGATAGTACACAGGCATATATCTATATACTGATAGTACACAGGCATATATCTATATACTGATAGTACACAGGCATATATCTATATACTGATAGTACACAGGCATATATCTATACACTGATAGTACACAGGCATATATCTATATACTGATAGTACACAGGCATATATCTATATACTGATAGCACACAGGCATATATCTATATACTGATAGTACACAGGCATATATCTATATACTGATAGTACACAGGCATATATCTATATACTGATAGCACACAGGCATATATCTATATACTGATAGCACACAGGCATATATCTATATACTGATAGCACACAGGCATATATCTATATACTGATAGTACACAGGCATATATCTATATACTGATAGTACACAGGCATATATCTATACACTGATAGCACACAGGCATATATCTATATACTGATAGTACACAGGCATAAATCTATATACTGATAGCACACAGGCATATATCTATATACTGATAGCACACAGGCATATATCTATATACTGATAGTACACAGGCATATATCCATACACTGATAGCACACAGGCATATATCTATATACTGATAGTACACTGGCATATATCTATATACTGATAGTACACAGGCATATATCTATATACTGATAGTACACAGGCATATATCTATACACTGATAATACACAGGCATATATCTATATACTGATAGTACACAGGCATATATCTATATACTGATAGTACACAGGCATATATCTATATACTGATAGTACACAGGCATATATCTATATACTGATAGTACACAGGCATATATCTATATACTGATAGTACACAGGTATATATCTATATACTGATAGCACACAGGTATATATCTATATACTGATAGCACACAGGCATATATCTATACACTGATAGAACACAGGCATATATTAGTACACAGCCATATATCTATATACTGATAGCACACAGGCATATATCTATATACTGATAGTACACAGGCATATATCTATATACTGATAGTACACAGGCATATATCTATATACTAATAGTACACAGGCATATATCTATACACTGATAGTACACAGGCGTATATCTATATACTGATAGTACACAGGCGTATATCTATATACTGATAGTACACAGGCATATATCTATATACTGATAGTACACAGGCATATATCTATATACTGATAGTACACAGGCATATATCTATATACTGATAGTACACAGGCATATATCTATACACTGATAGTACACAGGCATATATCTATATACTGATAGTACACAGGCATATATCTATATACTGATAGTACACAGGCATATATCTATATACTGATAGTACACAGGCATATATCTATATACTGATAGTACACAGGCATATATCTATATACTGATAGTACACAGGCATATATCTATATACTGATAGTACACAGGTATATATCTATATACTGATAGCACACAGGTATATATCTATATACTGATAGCACACAGGCATATATCTATACACTGATAGAACACAGGCATATATTAGTACACAGCCATATATCTATATACTGATAGCACACAGGCATATATCTATATACTGATAGTACACAGGCATATATCTATATACTGATAGTACACAGGCATATATCTATATACTAATAGTACACAGGCATATATCTATATACTGATAGTACACAGGCGTATATCTATATACTGATAGTACACACGCGTATATCTATATACTGATAGTACACAGGCGTATATCTATATACTGATAGTACACAGGCATATATCTATATACAGATAGTACACAGGCATATATCTATGCACTGATAGTACAGAGGCATATATCTATATACTGATAGTACACAGGCATATATCTATATACTGATAGTACACAGGCATATATCTATACACTGATAGTACACAGGCATATATCTATATACTGATAGCACACAGGCATATATCTATATACTGATAGCACACAGGCATATATCTATACACTGATAGTACACAGGCATATATCTATATACTGATAGTACACAGGCATATATCTATATACTGATAGTACACAGGCATATATCTATATACTGATAGTACACAGGCATATATCTATACACTGATAGTACACAGGCATATATCTATATACTGATAGTACACAGGCATATATCTATATACTGATAGTACACAGGCATATATCTATATACTGATAGCACACAGGCATATATCTATACACTGATAGTACACAGACATATATCTATATACTGATAGTACACAGGCCTATATCTATATACTGATAGTACACAGGCATATATCTATATACTGATAGTACACAGGCATATATCTATATACTGATAGTACACAGGCACATATCTATATACTGATAGCACACAGGCGTATATCTATATACTGATAGTACACAGGCATATATCTATATACTGATAGCACACAGGCGTATATCTATATACTGATAGTACACAGGCATATATCTATATACTGATAGTACACAGGCATATATCTATATACTGATAGTACACAGGCATATATCTATATACTGATAGCACACAGGCGTATATCTATATACTGATAGTACACAGGCATATATCTATATACTGATAGTACACAGGCATACATCTATATACTGATAGTACACAGGCGTATATCTATATACTGATAGTACACAGGCATATATCTATATACTGATAGCACACAGGCGTATATCTATATACTGATAGTACACAGGCATATATCTATATACTGATAGTACACAGGCATACATCTATATACTGATAGTACACAGGCGTATATCTATATACTGATAGCACACAGGCATATATCTATATACTGATAGTACACAGGCATATATCTATATACTGATAGCACACTGGCATATATCTATATACTGATAGTACACAGGCATATATCTATACACTGATAATACACAGGCATATATCTATATACTGATAGTACACAGGCATATATCTATATACTGATAGTACACAGGCATATATCTATATACTGATAGCACACAGGCATATATCTATATACTGATAGTACACAGGCATATATCTATATACTGATAGTACACAGGCATATATCTATACACTGATAGTACACAGGCATATATCTATATACTGATAGTACACAGGCATATATCTATATACTGATAGTACACAGGCATATATCTATATACTGATAGTACACAGGCATATATCTATATACTGATAGTACACAGGCATATATCTATATACTGATAGTACACAGGCATATATCTATATACTGATAGTACACAGGTATATATCTATATACTGATAGCACACAGGTATATATCTATATACTGATAGCACACAGGCATATATCTATACACTGATAGAACACAGGCATATATTAGTACACAGCCATATATCTATATACTGATAGCACACAGGCATATATCTATATACTGATAGTACACAGGCATATATCTATATACTGATAGTACACAGGCATATATCTATATACTAATAGTACACAGGCATATATCTATATACTGATAGTACACAGGCGTATATCTATATACTGATAGTACACACGCGTATATCTATATACTGATAGTACACAGGCGTATATCTATATACTGATAGTACACAGGCATATATCTATATACAGATAGTACACAGGCATATATCTATGCACTGATAGTACAGAGGCATATATCTATATACTGATAGTACACAGGCATATATCTATATACTGATAGTACACAGGCATATATCTATACACTGATAGTACACAGGCATATATCTATATACTGATAGCACACAGGCATATATCTATATACTGATAGCACACAGGCATATATCTATACACTGATAGTACACAGGCATATATCTATATACTGATAGCACACAGGCATATATCTATATACTGATAGCACACAGGCATATATCTATATACTGATAGTACACAGGCATATATCTATACACTGATAGTACACAGGCATACATCTATATACTGATAGTACACAGGCATATATCTATATACTGATAGTACACAGGCATATATCTATATACTGATAGTACACAGGCATATATCTATACACTGATAGTACAGAGGCATATATCTATATACTGATAGTACACAGGCATATATCTATATACTGATAGTACACAGGCATATATCTATATACTGATAGTACACAGGCATATATCTATATACTGATAGCACACAGGCATATATCTATATACTGATAGTACACAGGCATATATCTATATACTGATAGTACACAGGCATATATCTATATACTGATAGTACACAGGCATATATCTATACACTGATAGTACACAGGCATATATCTATATACTGATAGCACACTGGCATATATCTATATACTGATAGTACACAGGCATATATCTATACACTGATAGTACACAGGCATATATCTATATCCTGATAGTACACAGGCATATATCTATATACTGATAGTACACAGGCATATATCTATATACTGATAGCACACAGGCATATATCTATATACTGATAGCACACAGGCATATATCTATACACTGATAGTACACAGGCATATATCTATATACTGATAGCACACAGGCATATATCTATATACTGATAGCACACAGGCATATATCTATATACTGATAGTACACAGGCATATATCTATACACTGATAGTACAGAGGCATACATCTATATACTAATAGTACACAGGCATATATCTATATACTGATAGTACACAGGCATATATCTATATACTGATAGTACACAGGCATATATCTATATACTGATAGTACACAGGCATATATCTATATACTGATAGTACACAGGCATATATCTATATACTGATAGTACATAGGCATATATCTATACACTGATAGTACACAGGCATATATCTATATACTGATAGTACACAGGCATATATCTATATACTGATAGCAAACAGGCATATATCTATATACTGATAGTACACAGGCATATATCTATATACTGATAGTACACAGGCATATATCTATATACTGATAGCACACAGGCATATATCTATATACTGATAGCACACAGGCATATATCTATATACTGATAGCACACAGGCATATATCTATATACTGATAGTACACAGGCATATATCTATATACTGATAGCACACAGGCGTATATCTATATACTGATAGTACACAGGCATATATCTATATACTGATAGCACACAGGCGTATATCTATATACTGATAGTACACAGGCATATATCTATATACTGATAGCACACAGGCATATATCTATATACTGATAGTACACAGGCATATATCTATATACTGATAGCACACAGGCATATATCTATATACTGATAGCACACAGGCATATATCTATATACTGATAGTACACAGGCATATATCTATACACTGATAGTACACAGGCATACATCTATATACTGATAGTACACAGGCATATATCTATATACTGATAGTACACAGGCATATATCTATATACTGATAGTACACAGGCATATATCTATATACTGATAGTACACAGGCATATATCTATATACTGATAGTACACAGGCATATATCTATATACTGATAGTACACAGGCATATATCTATACACTGATAGTACACAGGCATATATCTATATACTGATAGTACACAGGCATATATCTATATACTGATAGCACACAGGCATATATCTATATACTGATAGTACACAGGCATATATCTATATACTGATAGTACACAGGCATATATCTATATACTGATAGCACACAGGCATATATCTATATACTGATAGCACACAGGCATATATCTATATACTGATAGCACACAGGCATATATCTATATACTGATAGTACACAGGCATATATCTATATACTGATAGTACACAGGCATATATCTATACACTGATAGCACACAGGCATATATCTATATACTGATAGTACACAGGCATAAATCTATATACTGATAGCACACAGGCATATATCTATATACTGATAGCACACAGGCATATATCTATATACTGATAGTACACAGGCATATATCCATACACTGATAGCACACAGGCATATATCTATATACTGATAGTACACTGGCATATATCTATATACTGATAGTACACAGGCATATATCTATATACTGATAGTACACAGGCATATATCTATACACTGATAATACACAGGCATATATCTATATACTGATAGTACACAGGCATATATCTATATACTGATAGTACACAGGCATATATCTATATACTGATAGTACACAGGCATATATCTATATACTGATAGTACACAGGCATATATCTATATACTGATAGTACACAGGTATATATCTATATACTGATAGCACACAGGTATATATCTATATACTGATAGCACACAGGCATATATCTATACACTGATAGAACACAGGCATATATTAGTACACAGCCATATATCTATATACTGATAGCACACAGGCATATATCTATATACTGATAGTACACAGGCATATATCTATATACTGATAGTACACAGGCATATATCTATATACTAATAGTACACAGGCATATATCTATACACTGATAGTACACAGGCGTATATCTATATACTGATAGTACACAGGCGTATATCTATATACTGATAGTACACAGGCATATATCTATATACTGATAGTACACAGGCATATATCTATATACTGATAGTACACAGGCATATATCTATATACTGATAGTACACAGGCATATATCTATACACTGATAGTACACAGGCATATATCTATATACTGATAGTACACAGGCATATATCTATATACTGATAGTACACAGGCATATATCTATATACTGATAGTACACAGGCATATATCTATATACTGATAGTACACAGGCATATATCTATATACTGATAGTACACAGGCATATATCTATATACTGATAGTACACAGGTATATATCTATATACTGATAGCACACAGGTATATATCTATATACTGATAGCACACAGGCATATATCTATACACTGATAGAACACAGGCATATATTAGTACACAGCCATATATCTATATACTGATAGCACACAGGCATATATCTATATACTGATAGTACACAGGCATATATCTATATACTGATAGTACACAGGCATATATCTATATACTAATAGTACACAGGCATATATCTATATACTGATAGTACACAGGCGTATATCTATATACTGATAGTACACACGCGTATATCTATATACTGATAGTACACAGGCGTATATCTATATACTGATAGTACACAGGCATATATCTATATACAGATAGTACACAGGCATATATCTATGCACTGATAGTACAGAGGCATATATCTATATACTGATAGTACACAGGCATATATCTATATACTGATAGTACACAGGCATATATCTATACACTGATAGTACACAGGCATATATCTATATACTGATAGCACACAGGCATATATCTATATACTGATAGCACACAGGCATATATCTATACACTGATAGTACACAGGCATATATCTATATACTGATAGTACACAGGCATATATCTATATACTGATAGTACACAGGCATATATCTATATACTGATAGTACACAGGCATATATCTATACACTGATAGTACACAGGCATATATCTATATACTGATAGTACACAGGCATATATCTATATACTGATAGTACACAGGCATATATCTATATACTGATAGCACACAGGCATATATCTATACACTGATAGTACACAGACATATATCTATATACTGATAGTACACAGGCCTATATCTATATACTGATAGTACACAGGCATATATCTATATACTGATAGTACACAGGCATATATCTATATACTGATAGTACACAGGCACATATCTATATACTGATAGCACACAGGCGTATATCTATATACTGATAGTACACAGGCATATATCTATATACTGATAGCACACAGGCGTATATCTATATACTGATAGTACACAGGCATATATCTATATACTGATAGTACACAGGCATATATCTATATACTGATAGTACACAGGCATATATCTATATACTGATAGCACACAGGCGTATATCTATATACTGATAGTACACAGGCATATATCTATATACTGATAGTACACAGGCATACATCTATATACTGATAGTACACAGGCGTATATCTATATACTGATAGTACACAGGCATATATCTATATACTGATAGCACACAGGCGTATATCTATATACTGATAGTACACAGGCATATATCTATATACTGATAGTACACAGGCATACATCTATATACTGATAGTACACAGGCGTATATCTATATACTGATAGCACACAGGCATATATCTATATACTGATAGTACACAGGCATATATCTATATACTGATAGCACACTGGCATATATCTATATACTGATAGTACACAGGCATATATCTATACACTGATAATACACAGGCATATATCTATATACTGATAGTACACAGGCATATATCTATATACTGATAGTACACAGGCATATATCTATATACTGATAGCACACAGGCATATATCTATATACTGATAGTACACAGGCATATATCTATATACTGATAGTACACAGGCATATATCTATACACTGATAGTACACAGGCATATATCTATATACTGATAGTACACAGGCATATATCTATATACTGATAGTACACAGGCATATATCTATATACTGATAGTACACAGGCATATATCTATATACTGATAGTACACAGGCATATATCTATATACTGATAGTACACAGGCATATATCTATATACTGATAGTACACAGGTATATATCTATATACTGATAGCACACAGGTATATATCTATATACTGATAGCACACAGGCATATATCTATACACTGATAGAACACAGGCATATATTAGTACACAGCCATATATCTATATACTGATAGCACACAGGCATATATCTATATACTGATAGTACACAGGCATATATCTATATACTGATAGTACACAGGCATATATCTATATACTAATAGTACACAGGCATATATCTATATACTGATAGTACACAGGCGTATATCTATATACTGATAGTACACACGCGTATATCTATATACTGATAGTACACAGGCGTATATCTATATACTGATAGTACACAGGCATATATCTATATACAGATAGTACACAGGCATATATCTATGCACTGATAGTACAGAGGCATATATCTATATACTGATAGTACACAGGCATATATCTATATACTGATAGTACACAGGCATATATCTATACACTGATAGTACACAGGCATATATCTATATACTGATAGCACACAGGCATATATCTATATACTGATAGCACACAGGCATATATCTATACACTGATAGTACACAGGCATATATCTATATACTGATAGCACACAGGCATATATCTATATACTGATAGCACACAGGCATATATCTATATACTGATAGTACACAGGCATATATCTATACACTGATAGTACACAGGCATACATCTATATACTGATAGTACACAGGCATATATCTATATACTGATAGTACACAGGCATATATCTATATACTGATAGTACACAGGCATATATCTATACACTGATAGTACAGAGGCATATATCTATATACTGATAGTACACAGGCATATATCTATATACTGATAGTACACAGGCATATATCTATATACTGATAGTACACAGGCATATATCTATATACTGATAGCACACAGGCATATATCTATATACTGATAGTACACAGGCATATATCTATATACTGATAGTACACAGGCATATATCTATATACTGATAGTACACAGGCATATATCTATACACTGATAGTACACAGGCATATATCTATATACTGATAGCACACTGGCATATATCTATATACTGATAGTACACAGGCATATATCTATACACTGATAGTACACAGGCATATATCTATATCCTGATAGTACACAGGCATATATCTATATACTGATAGTACACAGGCATATATCTATATACTGATAGCACACAGGCATATATCTATATACTGATAGCACACAGGCATATATCTATACACTGATAGTACACAGGCATATATCTATATACTGATAGCACACAGGCATATATCTATATACTGATAGCACACAGGCATATATCTATATACTGATAGTACACAGGCATATATCTATACACTGATAGTACAGAGGCATACATCTATATACTAATAGTACACAGGCATATATCTATATACTGATAGTACACAGGCATATATCTATATACTGATAGTACACAGGCATATATCTATATACTGATAGTACACAGGCATATATCTATATACTGATAGTACACAGGCATATATCTATATACTGATAGTACATAGGCATATATCTATACACTGATAGTACACAGGCATATATCTATATACTGATAGTACACAGGCATATATCTATATACTGATAGCAAACAGGCATATATCTATATACTGATAGTACACAGGCATATATCTATATACTGATAGTACACAGGCATATATCTATATACTGATAGCACACAGGCATATATCTATATACTGATAGCACACAGGCATATATCTATATACTGATAGCACACAGGCATATATCTATATACTGATAGTACACAGGCATATATCTATATACTGATAGCACACAGGCGTATATCTATATACTGATAGTACACAGGCATATATCTATATACTGATAGCACACAGGCGTATATCTATATACTGATAGTACACAGGCATATATCTATATACTGATAGCACACAGGCATATATCTATATACTGATAGTACACAGGCATATATCTATATACTGATAGCACACAGGCGTATATCTATATACTGATAGTACACAGGCATATATCTATATACTGATAGTACACAGGCATACATCTATATACTGATAGTACACAGGCGTATATCTATATACTGATAGCACACAGGCATATATCTATATACTGATAGTACACAGGCATATATCTATATACTGATAGCACACTGGCATATATCTATATACTGATAGTACACAGGCATATATCTATACACTGATAATACACAGGCATATATCTATATACTGATAGTACACAGGCATATATCTATATACTGATAGTACACAGGCATATATCTATACACTGATAATACACAGGCATATATCTATATACTGATAGTACACAGGCATATATCTATATACTGATAGTACACAGGCATATATCTATACACTGATAGTACACTGGCATATATCTATACACTGATAGCACACAGGCATATATCTATATACTGATAGTACACAGGCATATATCTATATACTGATAGTACACAGGCATATATCTATATACTGATAGTACACAGGCATATATCTATATACTGATAGTACACAGGCATATATCTATATACTGATAGTACACAGGCATATATCTATATACTGATAGTACACAGGTATATATCTATATACTGATAGCACACAGGCATATATCTATATACTGATAGCACACAGGCATATATCTATACACTGATAGAACACAGGCATATATTAGTACACAGCCATATATCTATATACTGATAGCACACAGGCATATATCTATATACTGATAGTACACAGCCATATATCTATATACTGATAGTACACAGGCATATATCTATATACTGATAGTACACAGGCATATATCTATACACTGATAGTACACAGGCATATATCTATATACTGATAGCACACAGGCATATATCTATATACTGATAGCACACAGGCATATATCTATACACTGATAGTACACAGGCATATATCTATATACTGATAGCACACAGGCATATATCTATATACTGATAGCACACAGGCATATATCTATATACTGATAGTACACAGGCATATATCTATACACTGATAGTACACAGGCATACATCTATATACTGATAGTACACAGGCATATATCTATATACTGATAGTACACAGGCATATATCTATATACTGATAGTACACAGGCATATATCTATATACTGATAGTACACAGGCATATATCTATATACTGATAGTACACAGGCATATATCTATATACTGATAGTACACAGGCATATATCTATACACTGATAGTACACAGGCATATATCTATATACTGATAGTACACAGGCATATATCTATATACTGATAGCACACAGGCATATATCTATATACTGATAGTACACAGGCATATATCTATATACTGATAGTACACAGGCATATATCTATATACTGATAGCACACAGGCATATATCTATATACTGATAGCACACAGGCATATATCTATATACTGATAGCACACAGGCATATATCTATATACTGATAGTACACAGGCATATATCTATATACTGATAGTACACAGGCATATATCTATACACTGATAGCACACAGGCATATATCTATATACTGATAGTACACAGGCATATATCTATATACTGATAGCACACAGGCATATATCTATATACTGATAGCACACAGGCATATATCTATATACTGATAGTACACAGGCATATATCCATACACTGATAGCACACAGGCATATATCTATATACTGATAGTACACTGGCATATATCTATATACTGATAGTACACAGGCATATATCTATATACTGATAGTACACAGGCATATATCTATACACTGATAATACACAGGCATATATCTATATACTGATAGTACACAGGCATATATCTATATACTGATAGTACACAGGCATATATCTATATACTGATAGTACACAGGCATATATCTATATACTGATAGTACACAGGCATATATCTATATACTGATAGTACACAGGTATATATCTATATACTGATAGCACACAGGTATATATCTATATACTGATAGCACACAGGCATATATCTATACACTGATAGAACACAGGCATATATTAGTACACAGCCATATATCTATATACTGATAGCACACAGGCATATATCTATATACTGATAGTACACAGGCATATATCTATATACTGATAGTACACAGGCATATATCTATATACTAATAGTACACAGGCATATATCTATACACTGATAGTACACAGGCGTATATCTATATACTGATAGTACACAGGCGTATATCTATATACTGATAGTACACAGGCATATATCTATATACTGATAGTACACAGGCATATATCTATATACTGATAGTACACAGGCATATATCTATATACTGATAGTACACAGGCATATATCTATATACTGATAGCACACAGGCATATATCTATATACTGATAGCACACAGGCATATATCTATATACTGATAATACACAGGCATATATCTATACACTGATAATACACAGGCATATATCTATACACTGATAGTACACAGGCATATATCTATATACTGATAGCTCACAGGCATATATCTATATACTGATAGTACACAGGCATATATCTATATACAGATAGTACACAGGCATATATCTATACACTGATAGTACAGAGGCATATATCTATATACTGATAGTACACAGGCATATATCTATATACTGATAGTACACAGGCATATATCTATATACTGATAGTACACAGGCATATATCTATATACTGATAGCACACAGGCATATATCTATATACTGATAGTACACAGGCATATATCTATATACTGATAGTACACAGGCATATATCTATATACTGATAGTACACAGGCATATATCTATACACTGATAGTACACAGGCATATATCTATATACTGATAGCACACTGGCATATATCTATATACTGATAGTACACAGGCATATATCTATACACTGATAGTACACAGGCATATATCTATATACTGATAGTACACAGGCATATATCTATATACTGATAGTACACAGGCATATATCTATATACTGATAGCACACAGGCATATATCTATATACTGATAGCACACAGGCATATATCTATACACTGATAGTACACAGGCATATATCTATATACTGATAGCACACAGGCATATATCTATATACTGATAGCACACAGGCATATATCTATATACTGATAGTACACAGGCATATATCTATACACTGATAGTACACAGGCATACATCTATATACTGATAGTACACAGGCATATATCTATATACTGATAGTACACAGGCATATATCTATATACTGATAGTACACAGGCATATATCTATATACTGATAGTACACAGGCATATATCTATATACTGATAGTACACAGGCATATATCTATATACTGATAGTACACAGGCATATATCTATACACTGATAGTACACAGGCATATATCTATATACTGATAGTACACAGGCATATATCTATATACTGATAGCACACAGGCATATATCTATATACTGATAGTACACAGGCATATATCTATACACTGATAGTACACAGGCATATATCTATATACTGATAGTACACAGGCATATATCTATATACTGATAGTACACAGGCATATATCTATATACTGATAGCACACAGGCATATATCTATATACTGATAGCACACAGGCATATATCTATATACTGATAGCACACAGGCATATATCTATATACTGATAGCACACAGGCATATATCTATATACTGATAGTACACAGGCATATATCTATATACTGATAGCACACAGGCGTATATCTATATACTGATAGTACACAGGCATATATCTATATACTGATAGCACACAGGCGTATATCTATATACTGATAGTACACAGGCATATATCTATATACTGATAGTACACAGGCATATATCTATATACTGATAGCACACAGGCATATATCTATATACTGATAGTACACAGGCATATATCTATATACTGATAGTACACAGGCATATATCTATATACTGATAGTACACAGGCATATATCTATACACTGATAGTACACAGGCATATATCTATATACTGATAGCACACTGGCATATATCTATATACTGATAGTACACAGGCATATATCTATACACTGATAGTACACAGGCATATATCTATATACTGATAGTACACAGGCATATATCTATATACTGATAGTACACAGGCATATATCTATATACTGATAGCACACAGGCATATATCTATATACTGATAGCACACAGGCATATATCTATACACTGATAGTACACAGGCATATATCTATATACTGATAGCACACAGGCATATATCTATATACTGATAGCACACAGGCATATATCTATATACTGATAGTACATAGGCATATATCTATACACTGATAGTACACAGGCATACATCTATATACTGATAGTACACAGGCATATATCTATATACTGATAGCACACTGGCATATATCTATATACTGATAGTACACAGGCATATATCTATACACTGATAATACACAGGCATATATCTATATACTGATAGTACACAGGCATATATCTATATACTGATAGTACACAGGCATATATCTATACACTGATAATACACAGGCATATATCTATATACTGATAGTACACAGGCATATATCTATATACTGATAGTACACAGGCATATATCTATACACTGATAGTACACTGGCATATATCTATACACTGATAGCACACAGGCATATATCTATATACTGATAGTACACTGGCATATATCTATATACTGATAGTACACAGGCATATATCTATATACTGATAGTACACAGGCATATATCTATATACTGATAGTACACAGGCATATATCTATATACTGATAGTACACAGGCATATATCTATATACTGATAGTACACAGGCATATATCTATATACTGATAGTACACAGGTATATATCTATATACTGATAGCACACAGGCATATATCTATATACTGATAGCACACAGGCATATATCTATACACTGATAGAACACAGGCATATATTAGTACACAGCCATATATCTATATACTGATAGCACACAGGCATATATCTATATACTGATAGTACACAGGCATATATCTATATACTGATAGTACACAGGCATATATCTATATACTAATAGTACACAGGCATATATCTATATACTGATAGCACACAGGCATATATCTATATACTGATAGTACACAGGCATATATCTATATACTGATAGCACACAGGCATATATCTATACACTGATAGTACACAGACATATATCTATATACTGATAGTACACAGGCCTATATCTATATACTGATAGTACACAGGCATATATCTATATACTGATAGTACACAGGCATATATCTATATACTGATAGTACACAGGCACATATCTATATACTGATAGCACACAGGCATATATCTATATACTGATAGTACACAGGCATATATCTATATACTGATAGTACACAGGCATATATCTATACACTGATAGTACACAGGCATATATCTATATACTGATAGCACACAGGCATATATCTATATACTGATAGCACACAGGCATATATCTATACACTGATAGTACACAGGCATATATCTATATACTGATAGCACACAGGCATATATCTATATACTGATAGCACACAGGCATATATCTATATACTGATAGTACACAGGCATATATCTATACACTGATAGTACACAGGCATACATCTATATACTGATAGTACACAGGCATATATCTATATACTGATAGTACACAGGCATATATCTATATACTGATAGTACACAGGCATATATCTATACACTGATAGTACAGAGGCATATATCTATATACTGATAGTACACAGGCATATATCTATATACTGATAGTACACAGGCATATATCTATATACTGATAGTACACAGGCATACATCTATATACTGATAGTACACAGGCATATATCTATATACTGATAGCACACAGGCGTATATCTATATACTGATAGTACACAGGCATATATCTATATACTGATAGTACACAGGCATACATCTATATACTGATAGTACACAGGCGTATATCTATATACTGATAGCACACAGGCATATATCTATATACTGATAGTACACAGGCATATATCTATATACTGATAGCACACTGGCATATATCTATATACTGATAGTACACAGGCATATATCTATACACTGATAATACACAGGCATATATCTATATACTGATAGTACACAGGCATATATCTATATACTGATAGTACACAGGCATATATCTATATACTGATAGTACACAGGCATATATCTATATACTGATAGTACACAGGCATATATCTATATACTGATAGTACACAGGCATATATCTATACACTGATAGTACACAGGCATATATCTATATACTGATAGTACACAGGCATATATCTATATACTGATAGTACACAGGCATATATCTATATACTGATAGTACACAGGCATATATCTATATACTGATAGTACACAGGCATATATCTATATACTGATAGTACACAGGCATATATCTATATACTGATAGTACACAGGTATATATCTATATACTGATAGCACACAGGTATATATCTATATACTGATAGCACACAGGCATATATCTATACACTGATAGAACACAGGCATATATTAGTACACAGCCATATATCTATATACTGATAGCACACAGGCATATATCTATATACTGATAGTACACAGGCATATATCTATATACTGATAGTACACAGGCATATATCTATATACTAATAGTACACAGGCATATATCTATATACTGATAGTACACAGGCGTATATCTATATACTGATAGTACACACGCGTATATCTATATACTGATAGTACACAGGCGTATATCTATATACTGATAGTACACAGGCATATATCTATATACAGATAGTACACAGGCATATATCTATGCACTGATAGTACAGAGGCATATATCTATATACTGATAGTACACAGGCATATATCTATATACTGATAGTACACAGGCATATATCTATACACTGATAGTACACAGGCATATATCTATATACTGATAGCACACAGGCATATATCTATATACTGATAGCACACAGGCATATATCTATACACTGATAGTACACAGGCATATATCTATATACTGATAGCACACAGGCATATATCTATATACTGATAGCACACAGGCATATATCTATATACTGATAGTACACAGGCATATATCTATACACTGATAGTACACAGGCATACATCTATATACTGATAGTACACAGGCATATATCTATATACTGATAGTACACAGGCATATATCTATATACTGATAGTACACAGGCATATATCTATATACTGATAGTACACAGGCATATATCTATATACTGATAGTACACAGGCATATATCTATATACTGATAGTACACAGGCATATATCTATACACTGATAGTACACAGGCATATATCTATATACTGATAGTACACAGGCATATATCTATATACTGATAGCACACAGGCATATATCTATATACTGATAGTACACAGGCATATATCTATACACTGATAGTACACAGGCATATATCTATATACTGATAGTACACAGGCATATATCTATATACTGATAGTACACAGGCATATATCTATATACTGATAGCACACAGGCATATATCTATATACTGATAGCACACAGGCATATATCTATATACTGATAGCACACAGGCATATATCTATATACTGATAGCACACAGGCATATATCTATATACTGATAGTACACAGGCATATATCTATATACTGATAGCACACAGGCGTATATCTATATACTGATAGTACACAGGCATATATCTATATACTGATAGCACACAGGCGTATATCTATATACTGATAGTACACAGGCATATATCTATATACTGATAGTACACAGGCATATATCTATATACTGATAGCACACAGGCATATATCTATATACTGATAGTACACAGGCATATATCTATATACTGATAGTACACAGGCATATATCTATATACTGATAGTACACAGGCATATATCTATACACTGATAGTACACAGGCATATATCTATATACTGATAGCACACTGGCATATATCTATATACTGATAGTACACAGGCATATATCTATACACTGATAGTACACAGGCATATATCTATATACTGATAGTACACAGGCATATATCTATATACTGATAGTACACAGGCATATATCTATATACTGATAGCACACAGGCATATATCTATATACTGATAGCACACAGGCATATATCTATACACTGATAGTACACAGGCATATATCTATATACTGATAGCACACAGGCATATATCTATATACTGATAGCACACAGGCATATATCTATATACTGATAGTACATAGGCATATATCTATACACTGATAGTACACAGGCATA
>NW_027462192.1:0-40226 GCF_050947455.1 Rhinoderma darwinii
CACAGAAACATGGTTCTGAACATGCTGCCAATTGCTCGCCTGGGAAACATGCAGAGAAGTCCAAGATAGTGTTTTTTAGACTGGCTGCCACGAGCTGAATCGAATGCAGCCAAGAGCGAGCGTCTAGGACTTACGGTTCAGGAGTTATTCACAGAAACATGGTTCTTTTACTGCCAGCCGCGAAAGCGAAAATAACCAAGATCGAGCGTCTAGGATTTACTTGTCAATAACTCGCCTGGGAAACATCCAGAGAAGTCAAACACAGTGCTCCTATACTAATTGCCTGGCGCTGAGACGAATGCCGCCAAGATCGAGCGTCTAGGACTTACGGTTCAAGAATTAGCTTTAGAAACATTTGCCTTAGGAACATGCAGAGAAGTCCAAGATAGTGTTTTTTAGACTGGCTGCCACGAGCTGAATCGAATGCAGCCAAGAGCGAGCGTCTAGGACTTACGGTTCAGGAGTTATTCACAGAAACATGGTTCTGAACATGCTGCCAATTGCTCGCCTGGGAAACATGCAGAGAAGTCCAAGATAGTGTTTTTTAGACTGGCTGCCACGAGCTGAATCGAATGCAGCCAAGAGCGAGCGTCTAGGACTTACGGTTCAGGAGTTATTCACAGAAACATGGTTCTGAACATGCTGCCAATTGCTCGCCTGGGAAACATGCAGAGAAGTCCAAGATAGTGTTTTTTAGACTGGCTGCCACGAGCTGAATCGAATGCAGCCAAGAGCGAGCGTCTAGGACTTACGGTTCAGGAGTTATTCACAGAAACATGGTTCTGAACATGCTGCCAATTGCTCGCCTGGGAAACATGCAGAGAAGTCCAAGATAGTGTTTTTTAGACTGGCTGCCACGAGCTGAATCGAATGCAGCCAAGAGCGAGCGTCTAGGACTTACGGTTCAGGAGTTATTCACAGAAACATGGTTCTGAACATGCTGACAATTGCTCGCCTGGGAAACATGCAGAGAAGTCCAAGATAGTGTTTTTTAGACTGGCTGCCACGAGCTGAATCGAATGCAGCCAAGAGCGAGCGTCTAGGACTTACGGTTCAGGAGTTATTCACAGAAACATGGTTCTGAACATGCTGCCAATTGCTCGCCTGGGAAACAAGCAAAGAAGTCCAAGATAGTGTTTTTTAGACTGGCTGCCACGAGCTGAATCGAATGCAGCCAAGAGCGAGCGTCTAGGACTTACGGTTCAGGAGTTATTCACAGAAACATGGTTCTTTTACTGCCAGCCGCGAAAGCGAAAATAACCAAGATCGAGCGTCTAGGATTTACTTGTCAATAACTCGCCTGGGAAACATCCAGAGAAGTCAAACACAGTGCTCCTATACTAATTGCCTGGCGCTGAGACGAATGCCGCCAAGATCGAGCGTCTAGGACTTACGGTTCAAGAATTAGCTTTAGAAACATTTGCCTTAGGAACATGCAGAGAAGTCCAAGATAGTGTTTTTTAGACTGGCTGCCACGAGCTGAATCGAATGCAGCCAAGAGCGAGCGTCTAGGACTTACGGTTCAGGAGTTATTCACAGAAACATGGTTCTGAACATGCTGCCAATTGCTCGCCTGGGAAACATGCAGAGAAGTCCAAGATAGTGTTTTTTAGACTGGCTGCCACGAGCTGAATCGAATGCAGCCAAGAGCGAGCGTCTAGGACTTACGGTTCAGGAGTTATTCACAGAAACATGGTTCTTTTACTGCCAGCCGCGAAAGCGAAAATAACCAAGATCGAGCGTCTAGGATTTACTTGTCAATAACTCGCCTGGGAAACATCCAGAGAAGTCAAACACAGTGCTCCTATACTAATTGCCTGGCGCTGAGACGAATGCCGCCAAGATCGAGCGTCTAGGACTTACGGTTCAAGAATTAGCTTTAGAAACATTTGCCTTAGGAACATGCAGAGAAGTCCAAGATAGTGTTTTTTAGACTGGCTGCCACGAGCTGAATCGAATGCAGCCAAGAGCGAGCGTCTAGGACTTACGGTTCAGGAGTTATTCACAGAAACATGGTTCTGAACATGCTGCCAATTGCTCGCCTGGGAAACATGCAGAGAAGTCCAAGATAGTGTTTTTTAGACTGGCTGCCACGAGCTGAATCGAATGCAGCCAAGAGCGAGCGTCTAGGACTTACGGTTCAGGAGTTATTCACAGAAACATGGTTCTGAACATGCTGCCAATTGCTCGCCTGGGAAACATGCAGAGAAGTCCAAGATAGTGTTTTTTAGACTGGCTGCCACGAGCTGAATCGAATGCAGCCAAGAGCGAGCGTCTAGGACTTACGGTTCAGGAGTTATTCACAGAAACATGGTTCTGAACATGCTGCCAATTGCTCGCCTGGGAAACATGCAGAGAAGTCCAAGATAGTGTTTTTTAGACTGGCTGCCACGAGCTGAATCGAATGCAGCCAAGAGCGAGCGTCTAGGACTTACGGTTCAGGAGTTATTCACAGAAACATGGTTCTGAACATGCTGACAATTGCTCGCCTGGGAAACATGCAGAGAAGTCCAAGATAGTGTTTTTTAGACTGGCTGCCACGAGCTGAATCGAATGCAGCCAAGAGCGAGCGTCTAGGACTTACGGTTCAGGAGTTATTCACAGAAACATGGTTCTTTTACTGCCAGCCGCGAAAGCGAAAATAACCAAGATCGAGCGTCTAGGATTTACTTGTCAATAACTCGCCTGGGAAACATCCAGAGAAGTCAAACACAGTGCTCCTATACTAATTGCCTGGCGCTGAGACGAATGCCGCCAAGATCGAGCGTCTAGGACTTACGGTTCAAGAATTAGCTTTAGAAACATTTGCCTTAGGAACATGCAGAGAAGTCCAAGATAGTGTTTTTTAGACTGGCTGCCACGAGCTGAATCGAATGCAGCCAAGAGCGAGCGTCTAGGACTTACGGTTCAGGAGTTATTCACAGAAACATGGTTCTGAACATGCTGCCAATTGCTCGCCTGGGAAACATGCAGAGAAGTCCAAGATAGTGTTTTTTAGACTGGCTGCCACGAGCTGAATCGAATGCAGCCAAGAGCGAGCGTCTAGGACTTACGGTTCAGGAGTTATTCACAGAAACATGGTTCTGAACATGCTGACAATTGCTCGCCTGGGAAACATGCAGAGAAGTCCAAGATAGTGTTTTTTAGACTGGCTGCCACGAGCTGAATCGAATGCAGCCAAGAGCGAGCGTCTAGGACTTACGGTTCAGGAGTTATTCACAGAAACATGGTTCTGAACATGCTGCCAATTGCTCGCCTGGGAAACAAGCAAAGAAGTCCAAGATAGTGTTTTTTAGACTGGCTGCCACGAGCTGAATCGAATGCAGCCAAGAGCGAGCGTCTAGGACTTACGGTTCAGGAGTTATTCACAGAAACATGGTTCTTTTACTGCCAGCCGCGAAAGCGAAAATAACCAAGATCGAGCGTCTAGGATTTACTTGTCAATAACTCGCCTGGGAAACATCCAGAGAAGTCAAACACAGTGCTCCTATACTAATTGCCTGGCGCTGAGACGAATGCCGCCAAGATCGAGCGTCTAGGACTTACGGTTCAAGAATTAGCTTTAGAAACATTTGCCTTAGGAACATGCAGAGAAGTCCAAGATAGTGTTTTTTAGACTGGCTGCCACGAGCTGAATCGAATGCAGCCAAGAGCGAGCGTCTAGACTTACGGTTCAGGAGTTATTCACAGAAACATGGTTCTGAACATGCTGCCAATTGCTCGCCTGGGAAACATGCAGAGAAGTCCAAGATAGTGTTTTTTAGACTGGCTGCCACGAGCTGAATCGAATGCAGCCAAGAGCGAGCGTCTAGGACTTACGGTTCAGGAGTTATTCACAGAAACATGGTTCTGAACATGCTGCCAATTGCTCGCCTGGGAAACATGCAGAGAAGTCCAAGATAGTGTTTTTTAGACTGGCTGCCACGAGCTGAATCGAATGCAGCCAAGAGCGAGCGTCTAGGACTTACGGTTCAGGAGTTATTCACAGAAACATGGTTCTGAACATGCTGCCAATTGCTCGCCTGGGAAACATGCAGAGAAGTCCAAGATAGTGTTTTTTAGACTGGCTGCCACGAGCTGAATCGAATGCAGCCAAGAGCGAGCGTCTAGGACTTACGGTTCAGGAGTTATTCACAGAAACATGGTTCTGAACATGCTGACAATTGCTCGCCTGGGAAACATGCAGAGAAGTCCAAGATAGTGTTTTTTAGACTGGCTGCCACGAGCTGAATCGAATGCAGCCAAGAGCGAGCGTCTAGGACTTACGGTTCAGGAGTTATTCACAGAAACATGGTTCTGAACATGCTGCCAATTGCTCGCCTGGGAAACAAGCAAAGAAGTCCAAGATAGTGTTTTTTAGACTGGCTGCCACGAGCTGAATCGAATGCAGCCAAGAGCGAGCGTCTAGGACTTACGGTTCAGGAGTTATTCACAGAAACATGGTTCTTTTACTGCCAGCCGCGAAAGCGAAAATAACCAAGATCGAGCGTCTAGGATTTACTTGTCAATAACTCGCCTGGGAAACATCCAGAGAAGTCAAACACAGTGCTCCTATACTAATTGCCTGGCGCTGAGACGAATGCCGCCAAGATCGAGCGTCTAGGACTTACGGTTCAAGAATTAGCTTTAGAAACATTTGCCTTAGGAACATGCAGAGAAGTCCAAGATAGTGTTTTTTAGACTGGCTGCCACGAGCTGAATCGAATGCAGCCAAGAGCGAGCGTCTAGGACTTACGGTTCAGGAGTTATTCACAGAAACATGGTTCTGAACATGCTGCCAATTGCTCGCCTGGGAAACATGCAGAGAAGTCCAAGATAGTGTTTTTTAGACTGGCTGCCACGAGCTGAATCGAATGCAGCCAAGAGCGAGCGTCTAGGACTTACGGTTCAGGAGTTATTCACAGAAACATGGTTCTTTTACTGCCAGCCGCGAAAGCGAAAATAACCAAGATCGAGCGTCTAGGATTTACTTGTCAATAACTCGCCTGGGAAACATCCAGAGAAGTCAAACACAGTGCTCCTATACTAATTGCCTGGCGCTGAGACGAATGCCGCCAAGATCGAGCGTCTAGGACTTACGGTTCAAGAATTAGCTTTAGAAACATTTGCCTTAGGAACATGCAGAGAAGTCCAAGATAGTGTTTTTTAGACTGGCTGCCACGAGCTGAATCGAATGCAGCCAAGAGCGAGCGTCTAGGACTTACGGTTCAGGAGTTATTCACAGAAACATGGTTCTGAACATGCTGCCAATTGCTCGCCTGGGAAACATGCAGAGAAGTCCAAGATAGTGTTTTTTAGACTGGCTGCCACGAGCTGAATCGAATGCAGCCAAGAGCGAGCGTCTAGGACTTACGGTTCAGGAGTTATTCACAGAAACATGGTTCTGAACATGCTGCCAATTGCTCGCCTGGGAAACATGCAGAGAAGTCCAAGATAGTGTTTTTTAGACTGGCTGCCACGAGCTGAATCGAATGCAGCCAAGAGCGAGCGTCTAGGACTTACGGTTCAGGAGTTATTCACAGAAACATGGTTCTTTTACTGCCAGCCGCGAAAGCGAAAATAACCAAGATCGAGCGTCTAGGATTTACTTGTCAATAACTCGCCTGGGAAACATCCAGAGAAGTCAAACACAGTGCTCCTATACTAATTGCCTGGCGCTGAGACGAATGCCGCCAAGATCGAGCGTCTAGGACTTACGGTTCAAGAATTAGCTTTAGAAACATTTGCCTTAGGAACATGCAGAGAAGTCCAAGATAGTGTTTTTTAGACTGGCTGCCACGAGCTGAATCGAATGCAGCCAAGAGCGAGCGTCTAGGACTTACGGTTCAGGAGTTATTCACAGAAACATGGTTCTGAACATGCTGCCAATTGCTCGCCTGGGAAACATGCAGAGAAGTCCAAGATAGTGTTTTTTAGACTGGCTGCCACGAGCTGAATCGAATGCAGCCAAGAGCGAGCGTCTAGGACTTACGGTTCAGGAGTTATTCACAGAAACATGGTTCTTTTACTGCCAGCCGCGAAAGCGAAAATAACCAAGATCGAGCGTCTAGGATTTACTTGTCAATAACTCGCCTGGGAAACATCCAGAGAAGTCAAACACAGTGCTCCTATACTAATTGCCTGGCGCTGAGACGAATGCCGCCAAGATCGAGCGTCTAGGACTTACGGTTCAAGAATTAGCTTTAGAAACATTTGCCTTAGGAACATGCAGAGAAGTCCAAGATAGTGTTTTTTAGACTGGCTGCCACGAGCTGAATCGAATGCAGCCAAGAGCGAGCGTCTAGGACTTACGGTTCAGGAGTTATTCACAGAAACATGGTTCTTTTACTGCCAGCCGCGAAAGCGAAAATAACCAAGATCGAGCGTCTAGGATTTACTTGTCAATAACTCGCCTGGGAAACATCCAGAGAAGTCAAACACAGTGCTCCTATACTAATTGCCAGGCGCAGAGACGAATGCCGCCAAGATCGAGCGTCTAGGACTTACGGTTCAAGAATTAGCTTTAGAAACATTTGCCTTAGGAACATGCAGAGAAGTCCAAGATAGTGTTTTTTAGACTGGCTGCCACGAGCTGAATCGAATGCAGCCAAGAGCGAGCGTCTAGGACTTACGGTTCAGGAGTTATTCACAGAAACATTGTTCTGAACATGCTGCCAATTGCTCGCCTGGGAAACATGCAGAGAAGTCCAAGATAGTGTTTTTTAGACTGGCTGCCACGAGCTGAATCGAATGCAGCCAAGAGCGAGCGTCTAGGACTTACGGTTCAGGAGTTATTCACAGAAACATGGTTCTTTTACTGCCAGCCGCGAAAGCGAAAATAACTAAGATCGAGCGTCTAGGATTTACTTGTCAATAACTCGCCTGGGAAACATCCAGAGAAGTCAAACACAGTGCTCCTATACTAATTGCCTGGCGCTGAGACGAATGCCGCCAAGATCGAGCGTCTAGGACTTACGGTTCAAGAATTAGCTTTAGAAACATTTGCCTTAGGAACATGCAGAGAAGTCCAAGATAGTGTTTTTTAGACTGGCTGCCACGAGCTGAATCGAATGCAGCCAAGAGCGAGCGTCTAGGACTTACGGTTCAGGAGTTATTCACAGAAACATGGTTCTGAACATGCTGCCAATTGCTCGCCTGGGAAACATGCAGAGAAGTCCAAGATAGTGTTTTTTAGACTGGCTGCCACGAGCTGAATCGAATGCAGCCAAGAGCGAGCATCTAGGACTTACGGTTCAGGAGTTATTCACAGAAACATGGTTCTTTTACTGCCAGCCGCGAAAGCGAAAATAACCAAGATCGAGCGTCTAGGATTTACTTGTCAATAACTCGCCTGGGAAACATCCAGAGAAGTCAAACACAGTGCTCCTATACTAATTGCCAGGCGCAGAGACGAATGCCGCCAAGATCGAGCGTCTAGGACTTACGGTTCAAGAAT
The DNA here is from genome assembly GCF_050947455.1 of Rhinoderma darwinii. Lineage (NCBI taxonomy): Eukaryota > Metazoa > Chordata > Amphibia > Anura > Rhinodermatidae > Rhinoderma > Rhinoderma darwinii. The sequence continues at coordinate 7,436 of NW_027462192.1, forward strand.
TAGCTTTAGAAACATTTGCCTTAGGAACATGCAGAGAAGTCCAAGATAGTGTTTTTTAGACTGGCTGCCACGAGCTGAATCGAATGCAGCCAAGAGCGAGCGTCTGTGACTTACGGTTCAGGAGTTATTCACAGAAACATGGTTCTGAACATGCTGCCAATTGCTCGCCTGGGAAACATGCAGAGAAGTCCAAGATAGTGTTTTTTAGACTGGCTGCCACGAGCTGAATCGAATGCAGCCAAGAGCGAGCGTCTAGGACTTACGGTTCAGGAGTTATTCACAGAAACATGGTTCTGAACATGCTGCCAATTGCTCGCCTGGGAAACATGCAGAGAAGTCCAAGATAGTGTTTTTTAGACTGGCTGCCACGAGCTGAATCGAATGCAGCCAAGAGCGAGCGTCTAGGACTTACGGTTCAGGAGTTATTCACAGAAACATGGTTCTGAACATGCTGCCAATTGCTCGCCTGGGAAACATGCAGAGAAGTCCAAGATAGTGTTTTTTAGACTGGCTGCCACGAGCTGAATCGAATGCAGCCAAGAGCGAGCGTCTAGGACTTACGGTTCAGGAGTTATTCACAGAAACATGGTTCTGAACATGCTGACAATTGCTCGCCTGGGAAACATGCAGAGAAGTCCAAGATAGTGTTTTTTAGACTGGCTGCCACGAGCTGAATCGAATGCAGCCAAGAGCGAGCGTCTAGGACTTACGGTTCAGGAGTTATTCACAGAAACATGGTTCTGAACATGCTGACAATTGCTCGCCTGGGAAACATGCAGAGAAGTCCAAGATAGTGTTTTTTAGACTGGCTGCCACGAGCTGAATCGAATGCAGCCAAGAGCGAGCGTCTAGGACTTACGGTTCAGGAGTTATTCACAGAAACATGGTTCTTTTACTGCCAGCCGCGAAAGCGAAAATAACCAAGATCGAGCGTCTAGGATTTACTTGTCAATAACTCGCCTGGGAAACATCCAGAGAAGTCAAACACAGTGCTCCTATACTAATTGCCTGGCGCTGAGACGAATGCCGCCAAGATCGAGCGTCTAGGACTTACGGTTCAAGAATTAGCTTTAGAAACATTTGCCTTAGGAACATGCAGAGAAGTCCAAGATAGTGTTTTTTAGACTGGCTGCCACGAGCTGAATCGAATGCAGCCAAGAGCGAGCGTCTAGGACTTACGGTTCAGGAGTTATTCACAGAAACATGGTTCTGAACATGCTGCCAATTGCTCGCCTGGGAAACATGCAGAGAAGTCCAAGATAGTGTTTTTTAGACTGGCTGCCACGAGCTGAATCGAATGCAGCCAAGAGCGAGCGTCTAGGACTTACGGTTCAGGAGTTATTCACAGAAACATGGTTCTGAACATGCTGCCAATTGCTCGCCTGGGAAACATGCAGAGAAGTCCAAGATAGTGTTTTTTAGACTGGCTGCCACGAGCTGAATCGAATGCAGCCAAGAGCGAGCGTCTAGGACTTACGGTTCAGGAGTTATTCACAGAAACATGGTTCTGAACATGCTGACAATTGCTCGCCTGGGAAACATGCAGAGAAGTCCAAGATAGTGTTTTTTAGACTGGCTGCCACGAGCTGAATCGAATGCAGCCAAGAGCGAGCGTCTAGGACTTACGGTTCAGGAGTTATTCACAGAAACATGGTTCTGAACATGCTGCCAATTGCTCGCCTGGGAAACAAGCAAAGAAGTCCAAGATAGTGTTTTTTAGACTGGCTGCCACGAGCTGAATCGAATGCAGCCAAGAGCGAGCGTCTAGGACTTACGGTTCAGGAGTTATTCACAGAAACATGGTTCTTTTACTGCCAGCCGCGAAAGCGAAAATAACCAAGATCGAGCGTCTAGGATTTACTTGTCAATAACTCGCCTGGGAAACATCCAGAGAAGTCAAACACAGTGCTCCTATACTAATTGCCTGGCGCTGAGACGAATGCCGCCAAGATCGAGCGTCTAGGACTTACGGTTCAAGAATTAGCTTTAGAAACATTTGCCTTAGGAACATGCAGAGAAGTCCAAGATAGTGTTTTTTAGACTGGCTGCCACGAGCTGAATCGAATGCAGCCAAGAGCGAGCGTCTAGGACTTACGGTTCAGGAGTTATTCACAGAAACATGGTTCTGAACATGCTGCCAATTGCTCGCCTGGGAAACATGCAGAGAAGTCCAAGATAGTGTTTTTTAGACTGGCTGCCACGAGCTGAATCGAATGCAGCCAAGAGCGAGCGTCTAGGACTTACGGTTCAGGAGTTATTCACAGAAACATGGTTCTTTTACTGCCAGCCGCGAAAGCGAAAATAACCAAGATCGAGCGTCTAGGATTTACTTGTCAATAACTCGCCTGGGAAACATCCAGAGAAGTCAAACACAGTGCTCCTATACTAATTGCCTGGCGCTGAGACGAATGCCGCCAAGATCGAGCGTCTAGGACTTACGGTTCAAGAATTAGCTTTAGAAACATTTGCCTTAGGAACATGCAGAGAAGTCCAAGATAGTGTTTTTTAGACTGGCTGCCACGAGCTGAATCGAATGCAGCCAAGAGCGAGCGTCTAGGACTTACGGTTCAGGAGTTATTCACAGAAACATGGTTCTTTTACTGCCAGCCGCGAAAGCGAAAATAACCAAGATCGAGCGTCTAGGATTTACTTGTCAATAACTCGCCTGGGAAACATCCAGAGAAGTCAAACACAGTGCTCCTATACTAATTGCCAGGCGCAGAGACGAATGCCGCCAAGATCGAGCGTCTAGGACTTACGGTTCAAGAATTAGCTTTAGAAACATTTGCCTTAGGAACATGCAGAGAAGTCCAAGATAGTGTTTTTTAGACTGGCTGCCACGAGCTGAATCGAATGCAGCCAAGAGCGAGCGTCTAGGACTTACGGTTCAGGAGTTATTCACAGAAACATTGTTCTGAACATGCTGCCAATTGCTCGCCTGGGAAACATGCAGAGAAGTCCAAGATAGTGTTTTTTAGACTGGCTGCCACGAGCTGAATCGAATGCAGCCAAGAGCGAGCGTCTAGGACTTACGGTTCAGGAGTTATTCACAGAAACATGGTTCTTTTACTGCCAGCCGCGAAAGCGAAAATAACTAAGATCGAGCGTCTAGGATTTACTTGTCAATAACTCGCCTGGGAAACATCCAGAGAAGTCAAACACAGTGCTCCTATACTAATTGCCTGGCGCTGAGACGAATGCCGCCAAGATCGAGCGTCTAGGACTTACGGTTCAAGAATTAGCTTTAGAAACATTTGCCTTAGGAACATGCAGAGAAGTCCAAGATAGTGTTTTTTAGACTGGCTGCCACGAGCTGAATCGAATGCAGCCAAGAGCGAGCGTCTAGGACTTACGGTTCAGGAGTTATTCACAGAAACATGGTTCTGAACATGCTGCCAATTGCTCGCCTGGGAAACATGCAGAGAAGTCCAAGATAGTGTTTTTTAGACTGGCTGCCACGAGCTGAATCGAATGCAGCCAAGAGCGAGCATCTAGGACTTACGGTTCAGGAGTTATTCACAGAAACATGGTTCTTTTACTGCCAGCCGCGAAAGCGAAAATAACCAAGATCGAGCGTCTAGGATTTACTTGTCAATAACTCGCCTGGGAAACATCCAGAGAAGTCAAACACAGTGCTCCTATACTAATTGCCAGGCGCAGAGACGAATGCCGCCAAGATCGAGCGTCTAGGACTTACGGTTCAAGAATTAGCTTTAGAAACATTTGCCTTAGGAACATGCAGAGAAGTCCAAGATAGTGTTTTTTAGACTGGCTGCCACGAGCTGAATCGAATGCAGCCAAGAGCGAGCGTCTGTGACTTACGGTTCAGGAGTTATTCACAGAAACATGGTTCTGAACATGCTGCCAATTGCTCGCCTGGGAAACATGCAGAGAAGTCCAAGATAGTGTTTTTTAGACTGGCTGCCACGAGCTGAATCGAATGCAGCCAAGAGCGAGCGTCTAGGACTTACGGTTCAGGAGTTATTCACAGAAACATGGTTCTGAACATGCTGCCAATTGCTCGCCTGGGAAACATGCAGAGAAGTCCAAGATAGTGTTTTTTAGACTGGCTGCCACGAGCTGAATCGAATGCAGCCAAGAGCGAGCGTCTAGGACTTACGGTTCAGGAGTTATTCACAGAAACATGGTTCTGAACATGCTGCCAATTGCTCGCCTGGGAAACATGCAGAGAAGTCCAAGATAGTGTTTTTTAGACTGGCTGCCACGAGCTGAATCGAATGCAGCCAAGAGCGAGCGTCTAGGACTTACGGTTCAGGAGTTATTCACAGAAACATGGTTCTGAACATGCTGACAATTGCTCGCCTGGGAAACATGCAGAGAAGTCCAAGATAGTGTTTTTTAGACTGGCTGCCACGAGCTGAATCGAATGCAGCCAAGAGCGAGCGTCTAGGACTTACGGTTCAGGAGTTATTCACAGAAACATGGTTCTGAACATGCTGACAATTGCTCGCCTGGGAAACATGCAGAGAAGTCCAAGATAGTGTTTTTTAGACTGGCTGCCACGAGCTGAATCGAATGCAGCCAAGAGCGAGCGTCTAGGACTTACGGTTCAGGAGTTATTCACAGAAACATGGTTCTTTTACTGCCAGCCGCGAAAGCGAAAATAACCAAGATCGAGCGTCTAGGATTTACTTGTCAATAACTCGCCTGGGAAACATCCAGAGAAGTCAAACACAGTGCTCCTATACTAATTGCCTGGCGCTGAGACGAATGCCGCCAAGATCGAGCGTCTAGGACTTACGGTTCAAGAATTAGCTTTAGAAACATTTGCCTTAGGAACATGCAGAGAAGTCCAAGATAGTGTTTTTTAGACTGGCTGCCACGAGCTGAATCGAATGCAGCCAAGAGCGAGCGTCTAGGACTTACGGTTCAGGAGTTATTCACAGAAACATGGTTCTGAACATGCTGCCAATTGCTCGCCTGGGAAACATGCAGAGAAGTCCAAGATAGTGTTTTTTAGACTGGCTGCCACGAGCTGAATCGAATGCAGCCAAGAGCGAGCGTCTAGGACTTACGGTTCAGGAGTTATTCACAGAAACATGGTTCTTTTACTGCCAGCCGCGAAAGCGAAAATAACCAAGATCGAGCGTCTAGGATTTACTTGTCAATAACTCGCCTGGGAAACATCCAGAGAAGTCAAACACTGTGCTCCTATACTAATTGCCAGGCGCAGAGACGAATGCCGCCAAGATCGAGCGTCTAGGACTTACGGTTCAAGAATTAGCTTTAGAAACATTTGCCTTAGGAACATGCAGAGAAGTCCAAGATAGTGTTTTTTAGACTGGCTGCCACGAGCTGAATCGAATGCAGCCAAGAGCGAGCGTCTAGGACTTACGGTTCAGGAGTTATTCACAGAAACATGGTTCTGAACATGCTGCCAATTGCTCGCCTGGGAAACATGCAGAGAAGTCCAAGATAGTGTTTTTTAGACTGGCTGCCACGAGCTGAATCGAATGCAGCCAAGAGCGAGCGTCTAGGACTTACGGTTCAGGAGTTATTCACAGAAACATGGTTCTTTTACTGCCAGCCGCGAAAGCGAAAATAACTAAGATCGAGCGTCTAGGATTTACTTGTCAATAACTCGCCTGGGAAACATCCAGAGAAGTCAAACACAGTGCTCCTATACTAATTGCCAGGCGCAGAGACGAATGCCGCCAAGATCGAGCGTCTAGGACTTACGGTTCAAGAATTAGCTTTAGAAACATTTGCCTTAGGAACATGCAGAGAAGTCCAAGATAGTGTTTTTTAGACTGGCTGCCACGAGCTGAATCGAATGCAGCCAAGAGCGAGCGTCTGTGACTTACGGTTCAGGAGTTATTCACAGAAACATGGTTCTGAACATGCTGCCAATTGCTCGCCTGGGAAACATGCAGAGAAGTCCAAGATAGTGTTTTTTAGACTGGCTGCCACGAGCTGAATCGAATGCAGCCAAGAGCGAGCGTCTAGGACTTACGGTTCAGGAGTTATTCACAGAAACATGGTTCTGAACATGCTGCCAATTGCTCGCCTGGGAAACATGCAGAGAAGTCCAAGATAGTGTTTTTTAGACTGGCTGCCACGAGCTGAATCGAATGCAGCCAAGAGCGAGCGTCTAGGACTTACGGTTCAGGAGTTATTCACAGAAACATGGTTCTGAACATGCTGCCAATTGCTCGCCTGGGAAACATGCAGAGAAGTCCAAGATAGTGTTTTTTAGACTGGCTGCCACGAGCTGAATCGAATGCAGCCAAGAGCGAGCGTCTAGGACTTACGGTTCAGGAGTTATTCACAGAAACATGGTTCTGAACATGCTGACAATTGCTCGCCTGGGAAACATGCAGAGAAGTCCAAGATAGTGTTTTTTAGACTGGCTGCCACGAGCTGAATCGAATGCAGCCAAGAGCGAGCGTCTAGGACTTACGGTTCAGGAGTTATTCACAGAAACATGGTTCTGAACATGCTGACAATTGCTCGCCTGGGAAACATGCAGAGAAGTCCAAGATAGTGTTTTTTAGACTGGCTGCCACGAGCTGAATCGAATGCAGCCAAGAGCGAGCGTCTAGGACTTACGGTTCAGGAGTTATTCACAGAAACATGGTTCTTTTACTGCCAGCCGCGAAAGCGAAAATAACCAAGATCGAGCGTCTAGGATTTACTTGTCAATAACTCGCCTGGGAAACATCCAGAGAAGTCAAACACAGTGCTCCTATACTAATTGCCTGGCGCTGAGACGAATGCCGCCAAGATCGAGCGTCTAGGACTTACGGTTCAAGAATTAGCTTTAGAAACATTTGCCTTAGGAACATGCAGAGAAGTCCAAGATAGTGTTTTTTAGACTGGCTGCCACGAGCTGAATTGAATGCAGCCAAGAGCGAGCGTCTAGGACTTACGGTTCAGGAGTTATTCACAGAAACATGGTTCTGAACATGCTGCCAATTGCTCGCCTGGGAAACATGCAGAGAAGTCCAAGATAGTGTTTTTTAGACTGGCTGCCACGAGCTGAATCGAATGCAGCCAAGAGCGAGCGTCTAGGACTTACGGTTCAGGAGTTATTCACAGAAACATGGTTCTTTTACTGCCAGCCGCGAAAGCGAAAATAACCAAGATCGAGCGTCTAGGATTTACTTGTCAATAACTCGCCTGGGAAACATCCAGAGAAGTCAAACACTGTGCTCCTATACTAATTGCCAGGCGCAGAGACGAATGCCGCCAAGATCGAGCGTCTAGGACTTACGGTTCAAGAATTAGCTTTAGAAACATTTGCCTTAGGAACATGCAGAGAAGTCCAAGATAGTGTTTTTTAGACTGGCTGCCACGAGCTGAATCGAATGCAGCCAAGAGCGAGCGTCTAGGACTTACGGTTCAGGAGTTATTCACAGAAACATGGTTCTGAACATGCTGCCAATTGCTCGCCTGGGAAACATGCAGAGAAGTCCAAGATAGTGTTTTTTAGACTGGCTGCCACGAGCTGAATCGAATGCAGCCAAGAGCGAGCGTCTAGGACTTACGGTTCAGGAGTTATTCACAGAAACATGGTTCTTTTACTGCCAGCCGCGAAAGCGAAAATAACCAAGATCGAGCGTCTAGGATTTACTTGTCAATAACTCGCCTGGGAAACATCCAGAGAAGTCAAACACTGTGCTCCTATACTAATTGCCAGGCGCAGAGACGAATGCCGCCAAGATCGAGCGTCTAGGACTTACGGTTCAAGAATTAGCTTTAGAAACATTTGCCTTAGGAACATGCAGAGAAGTCCAAGATAGTGTTTTTTAGACTGGCTGCCACGAGCTGAATCGAATGCAGCCAAGAGCGAGCGTCTAGGACTTACGGTTCAGGAGTTATTCACAGAAACATGGTTCTGAACATGCTGCCAATTGCTCGCCTGGGAAACATGCAGAGAAGTCCAAGATAGTGTTTTTTAGACTGGCTGCCACGAGCTGAATCGAATGCAGCCAAGAGCGAGCGTCTAGGACTTACGGTTCAGGAGTTATTCACAGAAACATGGTTCTTTTACTGCCAGCCGCGAAAGCGAAAATAACCAAGATCGAGCGTCTAGGATTTACTTGTCAATAACTCGCCTGGGAAACATCCAGAGAAGTCAAACACAGTGCTCCTATACTAATTGCCTGGCGCTGAGACGAATGCCGCCAAGATCGAGCGTCTAGGAATTACGGTTCAAGAATTAGCTTTAGAAACATTTGCCTTAGGAACATGCAGAGAAGTCCAAGATAGTGTTTTTTAGACTGGCTGCCACGAGCTGAATCGAATGCAGCCAAGAGCGAGCGTCTAGGACTTACGGTTCAGGAGTTATTCACAGAAACATGGTTCTGAACATGCTGCCAATTGCTCGCCTGGGAAACATGCAGAGAAGTCCAAGATAGTGTTTTTTAGACTGGCTGCCACGAGCTGAATCGAATGCAGCCAAGAGCGAGAGTCTAGGACTTACGGTTCAGGAGTTATTCACAGAAACATGGTTCTTTTACTGCCAGCCGCGAAAGCGAAAATAACCAAGATCGAGCGTCTAGGATTTACTTGTCAATAACTCGCCTGGGAAACATCCAGAGAAGTCAAACACAGTGCTCCTATACTAATTGCCAGGCGCAGAGACGAATGCCGCCAAGATCGAGCGTCTAGGACTTACGGTTCAAGAATTAGCTTTAGAAACATTTGCCTTAGGAACATGCAGAGAAGTCCAAGATAGTGTTTTTTAGACTGGCTGCCACGAGCTGAATCGAATGCAGCCAAGAGCGAGCGTCTGTGACTTACGGTTCAGGAGTTATTCACAGAAACATGGTTCTGAACATGCTGCCAATTGCTCGCCTGGGAAACATGCAGAGAAGTCCAAGATAGTGTTTTTTAGACTGGCTGCCACGAGCTGAATCGAATGCAGCCAAGAGCGAGCGTCTAGGACTTACGGTTCAGGAGTTATTCACAGAAACATGGTTCTGAACATGCTGCCAATTGCTCGCCTGGGAAACATGCAGAGAAGTCCAAGATAGTGTTTTTTAGACTGGCTGCCACGAGCTGAATCGAATGCAGCCAAGAGCGAGCGTCTAGGACTTACGGTTCAGGAGTTATTCACAGAAACATGGTTCTGAACATGCTGCCAATTGCTCGCCTGGGAAACATGCAGAGAAGTCCAAGATAGTGTTTTTTAGACTGGCTGCCACGAGCTGAATCGAATGCAGCCAAGAGCGAGCGTCTAGGACTTACGGTTCAGGAGTTATTCACAGAAACATGGTTCTGAACATGCTGCCAATTGCTCGCCTGGGAAACATGCAGAGAAGTCCAAGATAGTGTTTTTTAGACTGGCTGCCACGAGCTGAATCGAATGCAGCCAAGAGCGAGCGTCTAGGACTTACGGTTCAGGAGTTATTCACAGAAACATGGTTCTGAACATGCTGCCAATTGCTCGCCTGGGAAACAAGCAGAGAAGTCCAAGATAGTGTTTTTTAGACTGGCTGCCACGAGCTGAATCGAATGCAGCCAAGAGCGAGCGTCTAGGACTTACGGTTCAGGAGTTATTCACAGAAACATGGTTCTTTTACTGCCAGCCGCGAAAGCGAAAATAACCAAGATCGAGCGTCTAGGATTTACTTGTCAATAACTCGCCTGGGAAACATCCAGAGAAGTCAAACACAGTGCTCCTATACTAATTGCCTGGCGCTGAGACGAATGCCGCCAAGATCGAGCGTCTAGGACTTACGGTTCAAGAATTAGCTTTAGAAACATTTGCCTTAGGAACATGCAGAGAAGTCCAAGATAGTGTTTTTTAGACTGGCTGCCACGAGCTGAATCGAATGCAGCCAAGAGCGAGCGTCTAGGACTTACGGTTCAGGAGTTATTCACAGAAACATGGTTCTGAACATGCTGCCAATTGCTCGCCTGGGAAACATGCAGAGAAGTCCAAGATAGTGTTTTTTAGACTGGCTGCCACGAGCTGAATCGAATGCAGCCAAGAGCGAGCGTCTAGGACTTACGGTTCAGGAGTTATTCACAGAAACATGGTTCTGAACATGCTGCCAATTGCTCGCCTGGGAAACATGCAGAGAAGTCCAAGATAGTGTTTTTTAGACTGGCTGCCACGAGCTGAATCGAATGCAGCCAAGAGCGAGCGTCTAGGACTTACGGTTCAGGAGTTATTCACAGAAACATGGTTCTGAACATGCTGCCAATTGCTCGCCTGGGAAACAAGCAGAGAAGTCCAAGATAGTGTTTTTTAGACTGGCTGCCACGAGCTGAATCGAATGCAGCCAAGAGCGAGCGTCTAGGACTTACGGTTCAGGAGTTATTCACAGAAACATGGTTCTTTTACTGCCAGCCGCGAAAGCGAAAATAACCAAGATCGAGCGTCTAGGATTTACTTGTCAATAACTCGCCTGGGAAACATCCAGAGAAGTCAAACACAGTGCTCCTATACTAATTGCCTGGCGCTGAGACGAATGCCGCCAAGATCGAGCGTCTAGGACTTACGGTTCAAGAATTAGCTTTAGAAACATTTGCCTTAGGAACATGCAGAGAAGTCCAAGATAGTGTTTTTTAGACTGGCTGCCACGAGCTGAATCGAATGCAGCCAAGAGCGAGCGTCTAGGACTTACGGTTCAGGAGTTATTCACAGAAACATGGTTCTGAACATGCTGCCAATTGCTCGCCTGGGAAACATGCAGAGAAGTCCAAGATAGTGTTTTTTAGACTGGCTGCCACGAGCTGAATCGAATGCAGCCAAGAGCGAACGTCTAGGACTTACGGTTCAGGAGTTATTCACAGAAACATGGTTCTGAACATGCTGCCAATTGCTCGCCTGGGAAACATGCAGAGAAGTCCAAGATAGTGTTTTTTAGACTGGCTGCCACGAGCTGAATCGAATGCAGCCAAGAGCGAGCGTCTAGGACTTACGGTTCAGGAGTTATTCACAGAAACATGGTTCTGAACATGCTGCCAATTGCTCGCCTGGGAAACATGCAGAGAAGTCCAAGATAGTGTTTTTTAGACTGGCTGCCACGAGCTGAATCGAATGCAGCCAAGAGCGAGCGTCTAGGACTTACGGTTCAGGAGTTATTCACAGAAACATGGTTCTGAACATGCTGCCAATTGCTCGCCTGGGAAACAAGCAGAGAAGTCCAAGATAGTGTTTTTTAGACTGGCTGCCACGAGCTGAATCGAATGCAGCCAAGAGCGAGCGTCTAGGACTTACGGTTCAGGAGTTATTCACAGAAACATGGTTCTTTTACTGCCAGCCGCGAAAGCGAAAATAACCAAGATCGAGCGTCTAGGATTTACTTGTCAATAACTCGCCTGGGAAACATCCAGAGAAGTCAAACACAGTGCTCCTATACTAATTGCCTGGCGCTGAGACGAATGCCGCCAAGATCGAGCGTCTAGGACTTACGGTTCAAGAATTAGCTTAGAAACATTTGCCTTAGGAACATGCAGAGAAGTCCAAGATAGTGTTTTTTAGACTGGCTGCCACGAGCTGAATCGAATGCAGCCAAGAGCGAGCGTCTAGGACTTACGGTTCAGGAGTTATTCACAGAAACATGGTTCTGAACATGCTGCCAATTGCTCGCCTGGGAAACATGCAGAGAAGTCCAAGATAGTGTTTTTTAGACTGGCTGCCACGAGCTGAATCGAATGCAGCCAAGAGCGAGCGTCTAGGACTTACGGTTCAGGAGTTATTCACAGAAACATGGTTCTTTTACTGCCAGCCGCGAAAGCGAAAATAACCAAGATCGAGCGTCTAGGATTTACTTGTCAATAACTCGCCTGGGAAACATCCAGAGAAGTCAAACACAGTGCTCCTATACTAATTGCCTGGCGCTGAGACGAATGCCGCCAAGATCGAGCGTCTAGGACTTACGGTTCAAGAATTAGCTTTAGAAACATTTGCCTTAGGAACATGCAGAGAAGTCCAAGATAGTGTTTTTTAGACTGGCTGCCACGAGCTGAATCGAATGCAGCCAAGAGCGAGCGTCTAGGACTTACGGTTCAGGAGTTATTCACAGAAACATGGTTCTGAACATGCTGCCAATTGCTCGCCTGGGAAACATGCAGAGAAGTCCAAGATAGTGTTTTTTAGACTGGCTGCCACGAGCTGAATCGAATGCAGCCAAGAGCGAGCGTCTAGGACTTACGGTTCAGGAGTTATTCACAGAAACATGGTTCTGAACATGCTGCCAATTGCTCGCCTGGGAAACATGCAGAGAAGTCCAAGATAGTGTTTTTTAGACTGGCTGCCACGAGCTGAATCGAATGCAGCCAAGAGCGAGCGTCTAGGACTTACGGTTCAGGAGTTATTCACAGAAACATGGTTCTGAACATGCTGCCAATTGCTCGACTGGGAAACATGCAGAGAAGTCCAAGATAGTGTTTTTTAGACTGGCTGCCACGAGCTGAATCAAATGCAGCCAAGAGCGAGCGTCTAGGACTTACGGTTCAGGAGTTATTCACAGAAACATGGTTCTGAACATGCTGACAATTGCTCGCCTGGGAAACATCCAGAGAAGTCAAACACAGTGCTCCTATACTAATTGCCTGGCGCTGAGACGAATGCCGCCAAGATCGAGCGTCTAGGACTTACGGTTCAAGAATTAGCTTTAGAAACATTTGCCTTAGGAACATGCAGAGAAGTCCAAGATAGTGTTTTTTAGACTGGCTGCCACGAGCTGAATCGAATGCAGCCAAGAGCGAGCGTCTAGGACTTACGGTTCAGGAGTTATTCACAGAAACATGGTTCTGAACATGCTGCCAATTGCTCGCCTGGGAAACATGCAGAGAAGTCCAAGATAGTGTTTTTTAGACTGGCTGCCACGAGCTGAATCGAATGCAGCCAAGAGCGAGCGTCTAGGACTTACGGTTCAGGAGTTATTCACAGAAACATGGTTCTTTTACTGCCAGCCGCGAAAGCGAAAATAACCAAGATCGAGCGTCTAGGATTTACTTGTCAATAACTCGCCTGGGAAACATCCAGAGAAGTCAAACACAGTGCTCCTATACTAATTGCCTGGCGCTGAGACGAATGCCGCCAAGATCGAGCGTCTAGGACTTACGGTTCAAGAATTAGCTTTAGAAACATTTGCCTTAGGAACATGCAGAGAAGTCCAAGATAGTGTTTTTTAGACTGGCTGCCACGAGCTGAATCGAATGCAGCCAAGAGCGAGCGTCTAGGACTTACGGTTCAGGAGTTATTCACAGAAACATGGTTCTGAACATGCTGCCAATTGCTCGCCTGGGAAACATGCAGAGAAGTCCAAGATAGTGTTTTTTAGACTGGCTGCCACGAGCTGAATCGAATGCAGCCAAGAGCGAGCGTCTAGGACTTACGGTTCAGGAGTTATTCACAGAAACATGGTTCTGAACATGCTGCCAATTGCTCGCCTGGGAAACATGCAGAGAAGTCCAAGATAGTGTTTTTTAGACTGGCTGCCACGAGCTGAATCGAATGCAGCCAAGAGCGAGCGTCTAGGACTTACGGTTCAGGAGTTATTCACAGAAACATGGTTCTGAACATGCTGCCAATTGCTCGCCTGGGAAACATGCAGAGAAGTCCAAGATAGTGTTTTTTAGACTGGCTGCCACGAGCTGAATCGAATGCAGCCAAGAGCGAGCGTCTAGGACTTACGGTTCAGGAGTTATTCACAGAAACATGGTTCTGAACATGCTGACAATTGCTCGCCTTGGAAACATCCAGAGAAGTCAAACACAGTGCTCCTATACTAATTGCCTGGCGCTGAGACGAATGCCGCCAAGATCGAGCGTCTAGGACTTACGGTTCAAGAATTAGCTTAGAAACATTTGCCTTAGGAACATGCAGAGAAGTCCAAGATAGTGTTTTTTAGACTGGCTGCCACGAGCTGAATCGAATGCAGCCAAGAGCGAGCGTCTAGGACTTACGGTTCAGGAGTTATTCACAGAAACATGGTTCTGAACATGCTGCCAATTGCTCGCCTGGGAAACATGCAGAGAAGTCCAAGATAGTGTTTTTTAGACTGGCTGCCACGAGCTGAATCGAATGCAGCCAAGAGCGAGCGTCTAGGACTTACGGTTCAGGAGTTATTCACAGAAACATGGTTCTTTTACTGCCAGCCGCGAAAGCGAAAATAACCAAGATCGAGCGTCTAGGATTTACTTGTCAATAACTCGCCTGGGAAACATCCAGAGAAGTCAAACACAGTGCTCCTATACTAATTGCCTGGCGCTGAGACGAATGCCGCCAAGATCGAGCGTCTAGGACTTACGGTTCAAGAATTAGCTTTAGAAACATTTGCCTTAGGAACATGCAGAGAAGTCCAAGATAGTGTTTTTTAGACTGGCTGCCACGAGCTGAATCGAATGCAGCCAAGAGCGAGCGTCTAGGACTTACGGTTCAGGAGTTATTCACAGAAACATGGTTCTGAACATGCTGCCAATTGCTCGCCTGGGAAACATGCAGAGAAGTCCAAGATAGTGTTTTTTAGACTGGCTGCCACGAGCTGAATCGAATGCAGCCAAGAGCGAGCGTCTAGGACTTACGGTTCAGGAGTTATTCACAGAAACATGGTTCTGAACATGCTGCCAATTGCTCGCCTGGGAAACAAGCAGAGAAGTCCAAGATAGTGTTTTTTAGACTGGCTGCCACGAGCTGAATCGAATGCAGCCAAGAGCGAGCGTCTAGGACTTAAGGTTCAGGAGTTATTCACAGAAACATGGTTCTTTTACTGCCAGCCGCGAAAGCGAAAATAACCAAGATCGAGCGTCTAGGATTTACTTGTCAATAACTCGCCTGGGAAACATCCAGAGAAGTCAAACACAGTGCTCCTATACTAATTGCCTGGCGCTGAGACGAATGCCGCCAAGATCGAGCGTCTAGGACTTACGGTTCAAGAATTAGCTTTAGAAACATTTGCCTTAGGAACATGCAGAGAAGTCCAAGATAGTGTTTTTTAGACTGGCTGCCACGAGCTGAATCGAATGCAGCCAAGAGCGAGCGTCTAGGACTTACGGTTCAGGAGTTATTCACAGAAACATGGTTCTGAACATGCTGCCAATTGCTCGCCTGGGAAACATGCAGAGAAGTCCAAGATAGTGTTTTTTAGACTGGCTGCCACGAGCTGAATCGAATGCAGCCAAGAGCGAGCGTCTAGGACTTACGGTTCAGGAGTTATTCACAGAAACATGGTTCTTTTACTGCCAGCCGCGAAAGCGAAAATAACCAAGATCGAGCGTCTAGGATTTACTTGTCAATAACTCGCCTGGGAAACATCCAGAGAAGTCAAACACAGTGCTCCTATACTAATTGCCAGGCGCTGAGACGAATGCCGCCAAGATCGAGCGTCTAGGACTTACGGTTCAAGAATTAGCTTTAGAAACATTTGCCTTAGGAACATGCAGAGAAGTCCAAGATAGTGTTTTTTAGACTGGCTGCCACGAGCTGAATCGAATGCAGCCAAGAGCGAGCGTCTGTGACTTACGGTTCAGGAGTTATTCACAGAAACATGGTTCTGAACATGCTGCCAATTGCTCGCCTGGGAAACATGCAGAGAAGTCCAAGATAGTGTTTTTTAGACTGGCTGCCACGAGCTGAATCGAATGCAGCCAAGAGCGAGCGTCTAGGACTTACGGTTCAGGAGTTATTCACAGAAACATGGTTCTGAACATGCTGCCAATTGCTCGCCTGGGAAACATGCAGAGAAGTCCAAGATAGTGTTTTTTAGACTGGCTGCCACGAGCTGAATCGAATGCAGCCAAGAGCGAGCGTCTAGGACTTACGGTTCAGGAGTTATTCACAGAAACATGGTTCTGAACATGCTGCCAATTGCTCGCCTGGGAAACAAGCAGAGAAGTCCAAGATAGTGTTTTTTAGACTGGCTGCCACGAGCTGAATCGAATGCAGCCAAGAGCGAGCGTCTAGGACTTAAGGTTCAGGAGTTATTCACAGAAACATGGTTCTTTTACTGCCAGCCGCGAAAGCGAAAATAACCAAGATCGAGCGTCTAGGATTTACTTGTCAATAACTCGCCTGGGAAACATCCAGAGAAGTCAAACACAGTGCTCCTATACTAATTGCCTGGCGCTGAGACGAATGCCGCCAAGATCGAGCGTCTAGGACTTACGGTTCAAGAATTAGCTTTAGAAACATTTGCCTTAGGAACATGCAGAGAAGTCCAAGATAGTGTTTTTTAGACTGGCTGCCACGAGCTGAATCGAATGCAGCCAAGAGCGAGCGTCTAGGACTTACGGTTCAGGAGTTATTCACAGAAACATGGTTCTGAACATGCTGCCAATTGCTCGCCTGGGAAACATGCAGAGAAGTCCAAGATAGTGTTTTTTAGACTGGCTGCCACGAGCTGAATCGAATGCAGCCAAGAGCGAGCGTCTAGGACTTACGGTTCAGGAGTTATTCACAGAAACATGGTTCTTTTACTGCCAGCCGCGAAAGCGAAAATAACCAAGATCGAGCGTCTAGGATTTACTTGTCAATAACTCGCCTGGGAAACATCCAGAGAAGTCAAACACAGTGCTCCTATACTAATTGCCAGGCGCTGAGACGAATGCCGCCAAGATCGAGCGTCTAGGACTTACGGTTCAAGAATTAGCTTTAGAAACATTTGCCTTAGGAACATGCAGAGAAGTCCAAGATAGTGTTTTTTAGACTGGCTGCCACGAGCTGAATCGAATGCAGCCAAGAGCGAGCGTCTGTGACTTACGGTTCAGGAGTTATTCACAGAAACATGGTTCTGAACATGCTGCCAATTGCTCGCCTGGGAAACATGCAGAGAAGTCCAAGATAGTGTTTTTTAGACTGGCTGCCACGAGCTGAATCGAATGCAGCCAAGAGCGAGCGTCTAGGACTTACGGTTCAGGAGTTATTCACAGAAACATGGTTCTGAACATGCTGCCAATTGCTCGCCTCGGAAACATGCAGAGAAGTCCAAGATAGTGTTTTTTAGACTGGCTGCCACGAGCTGAATCGAATGCCGCCAAGAGCGAGCGTCTAGGACTTACGGTTCAGGAGTTATTCACAGAAACATGGTTCTGAACATGCTGCCAATTGCTCGCCTGGGAAACATGCAGAGAAGTCCAAGATAGTGTTTTTTAGACTGGCTGCCACGAGCTGAATCGAATGCAGCCAAGAGCGAGCGTCTAGGACTTACGGTTCAGGAGTTATTCACAGAAACATGGTTCTGAACATGCTGCCAATTGCTCGCCTGGGAAACATGCAGAGAAGTCCAAGATAGTGTTTTTTAGACTGGCTGCCACGAGCTGAATCGAATGCAGCCAAGAGCGAGCGTCTAGGACTTACGGTTCAGGAGTTATTCACAGAAACATGGTTCTGAACATGCTGCCAATTGCTCGCCTGGGAAACATGCAGAGAAGTCCAAGATAGTGTTTTTTAGACTGGCTGCCACGAGCTGAATCGAATGCAGCCAAGAGCGAGCGTCTAGGACTTACGGTTCAGGAGTTATTCACAGAAACATGGTTCTGAACATGCTGCCAATTGCTCGCCTGGGAAACAAGCAGAGAAGTCCAAGATAGTGTTTTTTAGACTGGCTGCCACGAGCTGAATCGAATGCAGCCAAGAGCGAGCGTCTAGGACTTACGGTTCAGGAGTTATTCACAGAAACATGGTTCTTTTACTGCCAGCCGCGAAAGCGAAAATAACCAAGATCGAGCGTCTAGGATTTACTTGTCAATAACTCGCCTGGGAAACATCCAGAAAAGTCAAACACAGTGCTCCTATACTAATTGCCTGGCGCTGAGACGAATGCCGCCAAGATCGAGCGTCTAGGACTTACGGTTCAAGAATTAGCTTTAGAAACATTTGCCTTAGGAACATGCAGAGAAGTCCAAGATAGTGTTTTTTAGACTGGCTGCCACGAGCTGAATCGAATGCAGCCAAGAGCGAGCGTCTAGGACTTACGGTTCAGGAGTTATTCACAGAAACATGGTTCTGAACATGCTGCCAATTGCTCGCCTGGGAAACATGCAGAGAAGTCCAAGATAGTGTTTTTTAGACTGGCTGCCACGAGCTGAATCGAATGCAGCCAAGAGCGAGCGTCTAGGACTTACGGTTCAGGAGTTATTCACAGAAACATGGTTCTTTTACTGCCAGCCGCGAAAGCGAAAATAACCAAGATCGAGCGTCTAGGATTTACTTGTCAATAACTCGCCTGGGAAACATCCAGAGAAGTCAAACACAGTGCTCCTATACTAATTGCCTGGCGCTGAGACGAATGCCGCCAAGATCGAGCGTCTAGGACTTACGGTTCAAGAATTAGCTTTAGAAACATTTGCCTTAGGAACATGCAGAGAAGTCCAAGATAGTGTTTTTTAGACTGGCTGCCACGAGCTGAATCGAATGCAGCCAAGAGCGAGCGTCTAGGACTTACGGTTCAGGAGTTATTCACAGAAACATGGTTCTGAACATGCTGCCAATTGCTCGCCTGGGAAACATGCAGAGAAGTCCAAGATAGTGTTTTTTAGACTGGCTGCCACGAGCTGAATCGAATGCAGCCAAGAGCGAGCGTCTAGGACTTACGGTTCAGGAGTTATTCACAGAAACATGGTTCTGAACATGCTGCCAATTGCTCGCCTGGGAAACATGCAGAGAAGTCCAAGATAGTGTTTTTTAGACTGGCTGCCACGAGCTGAATCGAATGCAGCCAAGAGCGAGCGTCTAGGACTTACGGTTCAGGAGTTATTCACAGAAACATGGTTCTGAACATGCTGCCAATTGCTCGCCTGGGAAACATGCAGAGAAGTCCAAGATAGTGTTTTTTAGACTGGCTGCCACGAGCTGAATCGAATGCAGCCAAGAGCGAGCGTCTAGGACTTACGGTTCAGGAGTTATTCACAGAAACATGGTTCTGAACATGCTGACAATTGCTCGCCTGGGAAACATCCAGAGAAGTCAAACACAGTGCTCCTATACTAATTGCCTGGCGCTGAGACGAATGCCGCCAAGATCGAGCGTCTAGGACTTACGGTTCAAGAATTAGCTTTAGAAACATTTGCCTTAGGAACATGCAGAGAAGTCCAAGATAGTGTTTTTTAGACTGGCTGCCACGAGCTGAATCGAATGCAGCCAAGAGCGAGCGTCTAGGACTTACGGTTCAGGAGTTATTCACAGAAACATGGTTCTGAACATGCTGCCAATTGCTCGCCTGGGAAACATGCAGAGAAGTCCAAGATAGTGTTTTTTAGACTGGCTGCCACGAGCTGAATCGAATGCAGCCAAGAGCGAGCGTCTAGGACTTACGGTTCAGGAGTTATTCACAGAAACATGGTTCTTTTACTGCCAGCCGCGAAAGCGAAAATAACCAAGATCGAGCGTCTAGGATTTACTTGTCAATAACTCGCCTGGGAAACATCCAGAGAAGTCAAACACAGTGCTCCTATACTAATTGCCTGGCGCTGAGACGAATGCCGCCAAGATCGAGCGTCTAGGACTTACGGTTCAAGAATTAGCTTTAGAAACATTTGCCTTAGGAACATGCAGAGAAGTCCAAGATAGTGTTTTTTAGACTGGCTGCCACGAGCTGAATCGAATGCAGCCAAGAGCGAGCGTCTAGGACTTACGGTTCAGGAGTTATTCACAGAAACATGGTTCTGAACATGCTGCCAATTGCTCGCCTGGGAAACATGCAGAGAAGTCCAAGATAGTGTTTTTTAGACTGGCTGCCACGAGCTGAATCGAATGCAGCCAAGAGCGAGCGTCTAGGACTTACGGTTCAGGAGTTATTCACAGAAACATGGTTCTGAACATGCTGCCAATTGCTCGCCTGGGAAACATGCAGAGAAGTCCAAGATAGTGTTTTTTAGACTGGCTGCCACGAGCTGAATCGAATGCAGCCAAGAGCGAGCGTCTAGGACTTACGGTTCAGGAGTTATTCACAGAAACATGGTTCTGAACATGCTGCCAATTGCTCGCCTGGGAAACATGCAGAGAAGTCCAAGATAGTGTTTTTTAGACTGGCTGCCACGAGCTGAATCGAATGCAGCCAAGAGCGAGCGTCTAGGACTTACGGTTCAGGAGTTATTCACAGAAACATGGTTCTGAACATGCTGACAATTGCTCGCCTGGGAAACATCCAGAGAAGTCAAACACAGTGCTCCTATACTAATTGCCTGGCGCTGAGACGAATGCCGCCAAGATCGAGCGTCTAGGACTTACGGTTCAAGAATTAGCTTTAGAAACATTTGCCTTAGGAACATGCAGAGAAGTCCAAGATAGTGTTTTTTAGACTGGCTGCCACGAGCTGAATCGAATGCAGCCAAGAGCGAGCGTCTAGGACTTACGGTTCAGGAGTTATTCACAGAAACATGGTTCTGAACATGCTGCCAATTGCTCGCCTGGGAAACATGCAGAGAAGTCCAAGATAGTGTTTTTTAGACTGGCTGCCACGAGCTGAATCGAATGCAGCCAAGAGCGAGCGTCTAGGACTTACGGTTCAGGAGTTATTCACAGAAACATGGTTCTTTTACTGCCAGCCGCGAAAGCGAAAATAACCAAGATCGAGCGTCTAGGATTTACTTGTCAATAACTCGCCTGGGAAACATCCAGAGAAGTCAAACACAGTGCTCCTATACTAATTGCCTGGCGCTGAGACGAATGCCGCCAAGATCGAGCGTCTAGGACTTACGGTTCAAGAATTAGCTTTAGAAACATTTGCCTTAGGAACATGCAGAGAAGTCCAAGATAGTGTTTTTTAGACTGGCTGCCACGAGCTGAATCGAATGCAGCCAAGAGCGAGCGTCTAGGACTTACGGTTCAGGAGTTATTCACAGAAACATGGTTCTGAACATGCTGCCAATTGCTCGCCTGGGAAACATGCAGAGAAGTCCAAGATAGTGTTTTTTAGACTGGCTGCCACGAGCTGAATCGAATGCAGCCAAGAGCGAGCGTCTAGGACTTACGGTTCAGGAGTTATTCACAGAAACATGGTTCTGAACATGCTGCCAATTGCTCGCCTGGGAAACATGCAGAGAAGTCCAAGATAGTGTTTTTTAGACTGGCTGCCACGAGCTGAATCGAATGCAGCCAAGAGCGAGCGTCTAGGACTTACGGTTCAGGAGTTATTCACAGAAACATGGTTCTGAACATGCTGCCAATTGCTCGCCTGGGAAACATGCAGAGAAGTCCAAGATAGTGTTTTTTAGACTGGCTGCCACGAGCTGAATCGAATGCAGCCAAGAGCGAGCGTCTAGGACTTACGGTTCAGGAGTTATTCACAGAAACATGGTTCTGAACATGCTGACAATTGCTCGCCTGGGAAACATCCAGAGAAGTCAAACACAGTGCTCCTATACTAATTGCCTGGCGCTGAGACGAATGCCGCCAAGATCGAGCGTCTAGGACTTACGGTTCAAGAATTAGCTTTAGAAACATTTGCCTTAGGAACATGCAGAGAAGTCCAAGATAGTGTTTTTTAGACTGGCTGCCACGAGCTGAATCGAATGCAGCCAAGAGCGAGCGTCTAGGACTTACGGTTCAGGAGTTATTCACAGAAACATGGTTCTGAACATGCTGCCAATTGCTCGCCTGGGAAACATGCAGAGAAGTCCAAGATAGTGTTTTTTAGACTGGCTGCCACGAGCTGAATCGAATGCAGCCAAGAGCGAGCGTCTAGGACTTACGGTTCAGGAGTTATTCACAGAAACATGGTTCTTTTACTGCCAGCCGCGAAAGCGAAAATAACCAAGATCGAGCGTCTAGGATTTACTTGTCAATAACTCGCCTGGGAAACATCCAGAGAAGTCAAACACAGTGCTCCTATACTAATTGCCTGGCGCTGAGACGAATGCCGCCAAGATCGAGCGTCTAGGA
Organism: Rhinoderma darwinii; assembly: GCF_050947455.1. Lineage (NCBI taxonomy): Eukaryota > Metazoa > Chordata > Amphibia > Anura > Rhinodermatidae > Rhinoderma > Rhinoderma darwinii. The sequence continues at coordinate 29,238 of NW_027462192.1, forward strand.
CTTACGGTTCAAGAATTAGCTTTAGAAACATTTGCCTTAGGAACATGCAGAGAAGTCCAAGATAGTGTTTTTTAGACTGGCTGCCACGAGCTGAATCGAATGCAGCCAAGAGCGAGCGTCTAGGACTTACGGTTCAGGAGTTATTCACAGAAACATGGTTCTGAACATGCTGCCAATTGCTCGCCTGGGAAACATGCAGAGAAGTCCAAGATAGTGTTTTTTAGACTGGCTGCCACGAGCTGAATCGAATGCAGCCAAGAGCGAGCGTCTAGGACTTACGGTTCAGGAGTTATTCACAGAAACATGGTTCTGAACATGCTGCCAATTGCTCGCCTGGGAAACATGCAGAGAAGTCCAAGATAGTGTTTTTTAGACTGGCTGCCACGAGCTGAATCGAATGCAGCCAAGAGCGAGCGTCTAGGACTTACGGTTCAGGAGTTATTCACAGAAACATGGTTCTGAACATGCTGCCAATTGCTCGCCTGGGAAACATGCAGAGAAGTCCAAGATAGTGTTTTTTAGACTGGCTGCCACGAGCTGAATCGAATGCAGCCAAGAGCGAGCGTCTAGGACTTACGGTTCAGGAGTTATTCACAGAAACATGGTTCTGAACATGCTGACAATTGCTCGCCTGGGAAACATGCAGAGAAGTCCAAGATAGTGTTTTTTAGACTGGCTGCCACGAGCTGAATCGAATGCAGCCAAGAGCGAGCGTCTAGGACTTACGGTTCAGGAGTTATTCACAGAAACATGGTTCTGAACATGCTGCCAATTGCTCGCCTGGGAAACAAGCAAAGAAGTCCAAGATAGTGTTTTTTAGACTGGCTGCCACGAGCTGAATCGAATGCAGCCAAGAGCGAGCGTCTAGGACTTACGGTTCAGGAGTTATTCACAGAAACATGGTTCTTTTACTGCCAGCCGCGAAAGCGAAAATAACCAAGATCGAGCGTCTAGGATTTACTTGTCAATAACTCGCCTGGGAAACATCCAGAGAAGTCAAACACAGTGCTCCTATACTAATTGCCTGGCGCTGAGACGAATGCCGCCAAGATCGAGCGTCTAGGACTTACGGTTCAAGAATTAGCTTTAGAAACATTTGCCTTAGGAACATGCAGAGAAGTCCAAGATAGTGGTTTTTAGACTGGCTGCCACGAGCTGAATCGAATGCAGCCAAGAGCGAGCGTCTAGGACTTACGGTTCAGGAGTTATTCACAGAAACATGGTTCTGAACATGCTGACAATTGCTCGCCTGGGAAACATCCAGAGAAGTCAAACACAGTGCTCCTATACTAATTGCCTGGCGCTGAGACGAATGCCGCCAAGATCGAGCGTCTAGGACTTACGGTTCAAGAATTAGCTTTAGAAACATTTGCCTTAGGAACATGCAGAGAAGTCCAAGATAGTGTTTTTTAGACTGGCTGCCACGAGCTGAATCGAATGCAGCCAAGAGCGAGCGTCTAGGACTTACGGTTCAGGAGTTATTCACAGAAACATGGTTCTGAACATGCTGCCAATTGCTCGCCTGGGAAACATGCAGAGAAGTCCAAGATAGTGTTTTTTAGACTGGCTGCCACGAGCTGAATCGAATGCAGCCAAGAGCGAGCGTCTAGGACTTACGGTTCAGGAGTTATTCACAGAAACATGGTTCTTTTACTGCCAGCCGCGAAAGCGAAAATAACCAAGATCGAGCGTCTAGGATTTACTTGTCAATAACTCGCCTGGGAAACATCCAGAGAAGTCAAACACAGTGCTCCTATACTAATTGCCTGGCGCTGAGACGAATGCCGCCAAGATCGAGCGTCTAGGACTTACGGTTCAAGAATTAGCTTTAGAAACATTTGCCTTAGGAACATGCAGAGAAGTCCAAGATAGTGTTTTTTAGACTGGCTGCCACGAGCTGAATCGAATGCAGCCAAGAGCGAGCGTCTAGGACTTACGGTTCAGGAGTTATTCACAGAAACATGGTTCTGAACATGCTGCCAATTGCTCGCCTGGGAAACATGCAGAGAAGTCCAAGATAGTGTTTTTTAGACTGGCTGCCACGAGCTGAATCGAATGCAGCCAAGAGCGAGCGTCTAGGACTTACGGTTCAGGAGTTATTCACAGAAACATGGTTCTGAACATGCTGCCAATTGCTCGCCTGGGAAACATGCAGAGAAGTCCAAGATAGTGTTTTTTAGACTGGCTGCCACGAGCTGAATCGAATGCAGCCAAGAGCGAGCGTCTAGGACTTACGGTTCAGGAGTTATTCACAGAAACATGGTTCTGAACATGCTGCCAATTGCTCGCCTGGGAAACATGCAGAGAAGTCCAAGATAGTGTTTTTTAGACTGGCTGCCACGAGCTGAATCGAATGCAGCCAAGAGCGAGCGTCTAGGACTTACGGTTCAGGAGTTATTCACAGAAACATGGTTCTGAACATGCTGACAATTGCTCGCCTGGGAAACATCCAGAGAAGTCAAACACAGTGCTCCTATACTAATTGCCTGGCGCTGAGACGAATGCCGCCAAGATCGAGCGTCTAGGACTTACGGTTCAAGAATTAGCTTTAGAAACATTTGCCTTAGGAACATGCAGAGAAGTCCAAGATAGTGTTTTTTAGACTGGCTGCCACGAGCTGAATCGAATGCAGCCAAGAGCGAGCGTCTAGGACTTACGGTTCAGGAGTTATTCACAGAAACATGGTTCTGAACATGCTGCCAATTGCTCGCCTGGGAAACATGCAGAGAAGTCCAAGATAGTGTTTTTTAGACTGGCTGCCACGAGCTGAATCGAATGCAGCCAAGAGCGAGCGTCTAGGACTTACGGTTCAGGAGTTATTCACAGAAACATGGTTCTTTTACTGCCAGCCGCGAAAGCGAAAATAACCAAGATCGAGCGTCTAGGATTTACTTGTCAATAACTCGCCTGGGAAACATCCAGAGAAGTCAAACACAGTGCTCCTATACTAATTGCCTGGCGCTGAGACGAATGCCGCCAAGATCGAGCGTCTAGGACTTACGGTTCAAGAATTAGCTTTAGAAACATTTGCCTTAGGAACATGCAGAGAAGTCCAAGATAGTGTTTTTTAGACTGGCTGCCACGAGCTGAATCGAATGCAGCCAAGAGCGAGCGTCTAGGACTTACGGTTCAGGAGTTATTCACAGAAACATGGTTCTGAACATGCTGCCAATTGCTCGCCTGGGAAACATGCAGAGAAGTCCAAGATAGTGTTTTTTAGACTGGCTGCCACGAGCTGAATCGAATGCAGCCAAGAGCGAGCGTCTAGGACTTACGGTTCAGGAGTTATTCACAGAAACATGGTTCTGAACATGCTGCCAATTGCTCGCCTGGGAAACATGCAGAGAAGTCCAAGATAGTGTTTTTTAGACTGGCTGCCACGAGCTGAATCGAATGCAGCCAAGAGCGAGCGTCTAGGACTTACGGTTCAGGAGTTATTCACAGAAACATGGTTCTGAACATGCTGCCAATTGCTCGCCTGGGAAACATGCAGAGAAGTCCAAGATAGTGTTTTTTAGACTGGCTGCCACGAGCTGAATCGAATGCAGCCAAGAGCGAGCGTCTAGGACTTACGGTTCAGGAGTTATTCACAGAAACATGGTTCTGAACATGCTGACAATTGCTCGCCTGGGAAACATCCAGAGAAGTCAAACACAGTGCTCCTATACTAATTGCCTGGCGCTGAGACGAATGCCGCCAAGATCGAGCGTCTAGGACTTACGGTTCAAGAATTAGCTTTAGAAACATTTGCCTTAGGAACATGCAGAGAAGTCCAAGATAGTGTTTTTTAGACTGGCTGCCACGAGCTGAATCGAATGCAGCCAAGAGCGAGCGTCTAGGACTTACGGTTCAGGAGTTATTCACAGAAACATGGTTCTGAACATGCTGCCAATTGCTCGCCTGGGAAACATGCAGAGAAGTCCAAGATAGTGTTTTTTAGACTGGCTGCCACGAGCTGAATCGAATGCAGCCAAGAGCGAGCGTCTAGGACTTACGGTTCAGGAGTTATTCACAGAAACATGGTTCTTTTACTGCCAGCCGCGAAAGCGAAAATAACCAAGATCGAGCGTCTAGGATTTACTTGTCAATAACTCGCCTGGGAAACATCCAGAGAAGTCAAACACAGTGCTCCTATACTAATTGCCTGGCGCTGAGACGAATGCCGCCAAGATCGAGCGTCTAGGACTTACGGTTCAAGAATTAGCTTTAGAAACATTTGCCTTAGGAACATGCAGAGAAGTCCAAGATAGTGTTTTTTAGACTGGCTGCCACGAGCTGAATCGAATGCAGCCAAGAGCGAGCGTCTAGGACTTACGGTTCAGGAGTTATTCACAGAAACATGGTTCTGAACATGCTGCCAATTGCTCGCCTGGGAAACATGCAGAGAAGTCCAAGATAGTGTTTTTTAGACTGGCTGCCACGAGCTGAATCGAATGCAGCCAAGAGCGAGCGTCTAGGACTTACGGTTCAGGAGTTATTCACAGAAACATGGTTCTGAACATGCTGCCAATTGCTCGCCTGGGAAACATGCAGAGAAGTCCAAGATAGTGTTTTTTAGACTGGCTGCCACGAGCTGAATCGAATGCAGCCAAGAGCGAGCGTCTAGGACTTACGGTTCAGGAGTTATTCACAGAAACATGGTTCTGAACATGCTGCCAATTGCTCGCCTGGGAAACATGCAGAGAAGTCCAAGATAGTGTTTTTTAGACTGGCTGCCACGAGCTGAATCGAATGCAGCCAAGAGCGAGCGTCTAGGACTTACGGTTCAGGAGTTATTCACAGAAACATGGTTCTGAACATGCTGACAATTGCTCGCCTGGGAAACATGCAGAGAAGTCCAAGATAGTGTTTTTTAGACTGGCTGCCACGAGCTGAATCGAATGCAGCCAAGAGCGAGCGTCTAGGACTTACGGTTCAGGAGTTATTCACAGAAACATGGTTCTGAACATGCTGCCAATTGCTCGCCTGGGAAACAAGCAAAGAAGTCCAAGATAGTGTTTTTTAGACTGGCTGCCACGAGCTGAATCGAATGCAGCCAAGAGCGAGCGTCTAGGACTTACGGTTCAGGAGTTATTCACAGAAACATGGTTCTTTTACTGCCAGCCGCGAAAGCGAAAATAACCAAGATCGAGCGTCTAGGATTTACTTGTCAATAACTCGCCTGGGAAACATCCAGAGAAGTCAAACACAGTGCTCCTATACTAATTGCCTGGCGCTGAGACGAATGCCGCCAAGATCGAGCGTCTAGGACTTACGGTTCAAGAATTAGCTTTAGAAACATTTGCCTTAGGAACATGCAGAGAAGTCCAAGATAGTGTTTTTTTAGACTGGCTGCCACGAGCTGAATCGAATGCAGCCAAGAGCGAGCGTCTAGGACTTACGGTTCAGGAGTTATTCACAGAAACATGGTTCTGAACATGCTGCCAATTGCTCGCCTGGGAAACATGCAGAGAAGTCCAAGATAGTGTTTTTTAGACTGGCTGCCACGAGCTGAATCGAATGCAGCCAAGAGCGAGCGTCTAGGACTTACGGTTCAGGAGTTATTCACAGAAACATGGTTCTGAACATGCTGCCAATTGCTCGCCTGGGAAACAAGCAGAGAAGTCCAAGATAGTGTTTTTTAGACTGGCTGCCACGAGCTGAATCGAATGCAGCCAAGAGCGAGCGTCTAGGACTTACGGTTCAGGAGTTATTCACAGAAACATGGTTCTTTTACTGCCAGCCGCGAAAGCGAAAATAACCAAGATCGAGCGTCTAGGATTTACTTGTCAATAACTCGCCTGGGAAACATCCAGAGAAGTCAAACACAGTGCTCCTATACTAATTGCCTGGCGCTGAGACGAATGCCGCCAAGATCGAGCGTCTAGGACTTACGGTTCAAGAATTAGCTTTAGAAACATTTGCCTTAGGAACATGCAGAGAAGTCCAAGATAGTGTTTTTTAGACTGGCTGCCACGAGCTGAATCGAATGCAGCCAAGAGCGAGCGTCTAGGACTTACGGTTCAGGAGTTATTCACAGAAACATGGTTCTGACATGCTGCCAATTGCTCGCCTGGGAAACATGCAGAGAAGTCCAAGATAGTGTTTTTTAGACTGGCTGCCACGAGCTGAATCGAATGCAGCCAAGAGCGAGCGTCTAGGACTTACGGTTCAGGAGTTATTCACAGAAACATGGTTCTTTTACTGCCAGCCGCGAAAGCGAAAATAACCAAGATCGAGCGTCTAGGATTTACTTGTCAATAACTCGCCTGGGAAACATCCAGAGAAGTCAAACACAGTGCTCCTATACTAATTGCCAGGCGCTGAGACGAATGCCGCCAAGATCGAGCGTCTAGGACTTACGGTTCAAGAATTAGCTTTAGAAACATTTGCCTTAGGAACATGCAGAGAAGTCCAAGATAGTGTTTTTTAGACTGGCTGCCACGAGCTGAATCGAATGCAGCCAAGAGCGAGCGTCTAGGACTTACGGTTCAGGAGTTATTCACAGAAACATGGTTCTGAACATGCTGCCAATTGCTCGCCTGGGAAACATGCAGAGAAGTCCAAGATAGTGTTTTTTAGACTGGCTGCCACGAGCTGAATCGAATGCAGCCAAGAGCGAGCGTCTAGGACTTACGGTTCAGGAGTTATTCACAGAAACATGGTTCTGAACATGCTGCCAATTGCTCGCCTGGGAAACATGCAGAGAAGTCCAAGATAGTGTTTTTTAGACTGGCTGCCACGAGCTGAATCGAATGCAGCCAAGAGCGAGCGTCTAGGACTTACGGTTCAGGAGTTATTCACAGAAACATGGTTCTGAACATGCTGACAATTGCTCGCCTGGGAAACATGCAGAGAAGTCCAAGATAGTGTTTTTTAGACTGGCTGCCACGAGCTGAATCGAATGCAGCCAAGAGCGAGCGTCTAGGACTTACGGTTCAGGAGTTATTCACAGAAACATGGTTCTGAACATGCTGCCAATTGCTCGCCTGGGAAACAAGCAAAGAAGTCCAAGATAGTGTTTTTTAGACTGGCTGCCACGAGCTGAATCGAATGCAGCCAAGAGCGAGCGTCTAGGACTTACGGTTCAGGAGTTATTCACAGAAACATGGTTCTTTTACTGCCAGCCGCGAAAGCGAAAATAACCAAGATCGAGCGTCTAGGATTTACTTGTCAATAACTCGCCTGGGAAACATCCAGAGAAGTCAAACACAGTGCTCCTATACTAATTGCCTGGCGCTGAGACGAATGCCGCCAAGATCGAGCGTCTAGGACTTACGGTTCAAGAATTAGCTTTAGAAACATTTGCCTTAGGAACATGCAGAGAAGTCCAAGATAGTGTTTTTTAGACTGGCTGCCACGAGCTGAATCGAATGCAGCCAAGAGCGAGCGTCTAGGACTTACGGTTCAGGAGTTATTCACAGAAACATGGTTCTGAACATGCTGCCAATTGCTCGCCTGGGAAACATGCAGAGAAGTCCAAGATAGTGTTTTTTTAGACTGGCTGCCACGAGCTGAATCGAATGCAGCCAAGAGCGAGCGTCTAGGACTTACGGTTCAGGAGTTATTCACAGAAACATGGTTCTGAACATGCTGCCAATTGCTCGCCTGGGAAACAAGCAGAGAAGTCCAAGATAGTGTTTTTTAGACTGGCTGCCACGAGCTGAATCGAATGCAGCCAAGAGCGAGCGTCTAGGACTTACGGTTCAGGAGTTATTCACAGAAACATGGTTCTTTTACTGCCAGCCGCGAAAGCGAAAATAACCAAGATCGAGCGTCTAGGATTTACTTGTCAATAACTCGCCTGGGAAACATCCAGAGAAGTCAAACACAGTGCTCCTATACTAATTGCCTGGCGCTGAGACGAATGCCGCCAAGATCGAGCGTCTAGGACTTACGGTTCAAGAATTAGCTTTAGAAACATTTGCCTTAGGAACATGCAGAGAAGTCCAAGATAGTGTTTTTTAGACTGGCTGCCACGAGCTGAATCGAATGCAGCCAAGAGCGAGCGTCTAGGACTTACGGTTCAGGAGTTATTCACAGAAACATGGTTCTGAACATGCTGCCAATTGCTCGCCTGGGAAACATGCAGAGAAGTCCAAGATAGTGTTTTTTAGACTGGCTGCCACGAGCTGAATCGAATGCAGCCAAGAGCGAGCGTCTAGGACTTACGGTTCAGGAGTTATTCACAGAAACATGGTTCTTTTACTGCCAGCCGCGAAAGCGAAAATAACCAAGATCGAGCGTCTAGGATTTACTTGTCAATAACTCGCCTGGGAAACATCCAGAGAAGTCAAACACAGTGCTCCTATACTAATTGCCAGGCGCTGAGACGAATGCCGCCAAGATCGAGCGTCTAGGACTTACGGTTCAAGAATTAGCTTTAGAAACATTTGCCTTAGGAACATGCAGAGAAGTCCAAGATAGTGTTTTTTAGACTGGCTGCCACGAGCTGAATCGAATGCAGCCAAGAGCGAGCGTCTGTGACTTACGGTTCAGGAGTTATTCACAGAAACATGGTTCTGAACATGCTGCCAATTGCTCGCCTGGGAAACATGCAGAGAAGTCCAAGATAGTGTTTTTTAGACTGGCTGCCACGAGCTGAATCGAATGCAGCCAAGAGCGAGCGTCTAGGACTTACGGTTCAGGAGTTATTCACAGAAACATGGTTCTGAACATGCTGCCAATTGCTCGCCTCGGAAACATGCAGAGAAGTCCAAGATAGTGTTTTTTAGACTGGCTGCCACGAGCTGAATCGAATGCAGCCAAGAGCGAGCGTCTAGGACTTACGGTTCAGGAGTTATTCACAGAAACATGGTTCTGAACATGCTGCCAATTGCTCGCCTGGGAAACATGCAGAGAAGTCCAAGATAGTGTTTTTTAGACTGGCTGCCACGAGCTGAATCGAATGCAGCCAAGAGCGAGCGTCTAGGACTTACGGTTCAGGAGTTATTCACAGAAACATGGTTCTGAACATGCTGCCAATTGCTCGCCTGGGAAACAAGCAGAGAAGTCCAAGATAGTGTTTTTTAGACTGGCTGCCACGAGCTGAATCGAATGCAGCCAAGAGCGAGCGTCTAGGACTTACGGTTCAGGAGTTATTCACAGAAACATGGTTCTTTTACTGCCAGCCGCGAAAGCGAAAATAACCAAGATCGAGCGTCTAGGATTTACTTGTCAATAACTCGCCTGGGAAACATCCAGAGAAGTCAAACACAGTGCTCCTATACTAATTGCCTGGCGCTGAGACGAATGCCGCCAAGATCGAGCGTCTAGGACTTACGGTTCAAGAATTAGCTTTAGAAACATTTGCCTTAGGAACATGCAGAGAAGTCCAAGATAGTGTTTTTTAGACTGGCTGCCACGAGCTGAATCGAATGCAGCCAAGAGCGAGCGTCTAGGACTTACGGTTCAGGAGTTATTCACAGAAACATGGTTCTGAACATGCTGCCAATTGCTCGCCTGGGAAACATGCAGAGAAGTCCAAGATAGTGTTTTTTAGACTGGCTGCCACGAGCTGAATCGAATGCAGCCAAGAGCGAGCGTCTAGGACTTACGGTTCAGGAGTTATTCACAGAAACATGGTTCTTTTACTGCCAGCCGCGAAAGCGAAAATAACCAAGATCGAGCGTCTAGGATTTACTTGTCAATAACTCGCCTGGGAAACATCCAGAGAAGTCAAACACAGTGCTCCTATACTAATTGCCAGGCGCTGAGACGAATGCCGCCAAGATCGAGCGTCTAGGACTTACGGTTCAAGAATTAGCTTTAGAAACATTTGCCTTAGGAACATGCAGAGAAGTCCAAGATAGTGTTTTTTAGACTGGCTGCCACGAGCTGAATCGAATGCAGCCAAGAGCGAGCGTCTGTGACTTACGGTTCAGGAGTTATTCACAGAAACATGGTTCTGAACATGCTGCCAATTGCTCGCCTGGGAAACATGCAGAGAAGTCCAAGATAGTGTTTTTTAGACTGGCTGCCACGAGCTGAATCGAATGCAGCCAAGAGCGAGCGTCTAGGACTTACGGTTCAGGAGTTATTCACAGAAACATGGTTCTGAACATGCTGCCAATTGCTCGCCTCGGAAACATGCAGAGAAGTCCAAGATAGTGTTTTTTAGACTGGCTGCCACGAGCTGAATCGAATGCAGCCAAGAGCGAGCGTCTAGGACTTACGGTTCAGGAGTTATTCACAGAAACATGGTTCTGAACATGCTGCCAATTGCTCGCCTGGGAAACATGCAGAGAAGTCCAAGATAGTGTTTTTTAGACTGGCTGCCACGAGCTGAATCGAATGCAGCCAAGAGCGAGCGTCTAGGACTTACGGTTCAGGAGTTATTCACAGAAACATGGTTCTGAACATGCTGCCAATTGCTCGCCTGGGAAACATGCAGAGAAGTCCAAGATAGTGTTTTTTAGACTGGCTGCCACGAGCTGAATCGAATGCAGCCAAGAGCGAGCGTCTAGGACTTACGGTTCAGGAGTTATTCACAGAAACATGGTTCTGAACATGCTGCCAATTGCTCGCCTGGGAAACATGCAGAGAAGTCCAAGATAGTGTTTTTTAGACTGGCTGCCACGAGCTGAATCGAATGCAGCCAAGAGCGAGCGTCTAGGACTTACGGTTCAGGAGTTATTCACAGAAACATGGTTCTGAACATGCTGCCAATTGCTCGCCTGGGAAACAAGCAGAGAAGTCCAAGATAGTGTTTTTTAGACTGGCTGCCACGAGCTGAATCGAATGCAGCCAAGAGCGAGCGTCTAGGACTTACGGTTCAGGAGTTATTCACAGAAACATGGTTCTTTTACTGCCAGCCGCGAAAGCGAAAATAACCAAGATCGAGCGTCTAGGATTTACTTGTCAATAACTCGCCTGGGAAACATCCAGAGAAGTCAGACACAGTGCTCCTATACTAATTGCCTGGCGCTGAGACGAATGCCGCCAAGATCGAGCGTCTAGGACTTACGGTTCAAGAATTAGCTTTAGAAACATTTGCCTTAGGAACATGCA
>NW_027462193.1:0-39457 GCF_050947455.1 Rhinoderma darwinii
ACTCCTGAACCGTAAGTCACAGACGCTCGCTCTTGGCTGCATTCGATTCAGCTCGTGGCAGCCAGTCTAAAAAACACTATCTTGGACTTCTCTGCATGTTCCTAAGGCAAATGTTTCTAAAGCTAATTCTTGAACCGTAAGTCCTAGACGCTCGATCTTGGCGGCATTCGTCTCAGCGCCTGGCAATTAGTATAGGAGCACTGTGTTTGACTTCTCTGGATGTTTCCCAGGCGAGTTATTGACAAGTAAATCCTAGACGCTCGATCTTGGTTATTTTCGCTTTCGCGGCTGGCAGTAAAAGAACCATGTTTCTGTGAATAACTCCTGAACCGTAAGTCCTAGACGCTCGCTCTTGGCTGCATTCGATTCAGCTCGTGGCAGCCAGTCTAAAAAACACTATCTTGGACTTCTCTGCATGTTTCCCAGGCGAGCAATTGGCAGCATGTTCAGAACCATGTTTCTGTGAATAACTCCTGAACCGTAAGTCCTAGACGCTCGCTCTTGGCTGCATTCGATTCAGCTCGTGGCAGCCAGTCTAAAAAACACTATCTTGGACTTCTCTGCATGTTCCTAAGGCAAATGTTTCTAAAGCTAATTCTTGAACCGTAAGTCCTAGACGCTCGATCTTGGCGGCATTCGTCTCAGCGCCTGGCAATTAGTATAGGAGCACTGTGTTTGACTTCTCTGGATGTTTCCCAGGCGAGTTATTGACAAGTAAATCCTAGACGCTCGATCTTGGTTATTTTCGCTTTCGCGGCTGGCAGTAAAAGAACCATGTTTCTGTGAATAACTCCTGAACCGTAAGTCCTAGACGCTCGCTCTTGGCTGCATTCGATTCAGCTCGTGGCAGCCAGTCTAAAAAACACTATCTTGGACTTCTCTGCATGTTCCTAAGGCAAATGTTTCTAAAGCTAATTCTTGAACCGTAAGTCCTAGACGCTCGATCTTGGCGGCATTCGTCTCAGCGCCTGGCAATTAGTATAGGAGCACTGTGTTTGACTTCTCTGGATGTTTCCCAGGCGAGTTATTGACAAGTAAATCCTAGACGCTCGATCTTGGTTATTTTCGCTTTCGCGGCTGGCAGTAAAAGAACCATGTTTCTGTGAATAACTCCTGAACCGTAAGTCCTAGACGCTCGCTCTTGGCTGCATTCGATTCAGCTCGTGGCAGCCAGTCTAAAAAACACTATCTTGGACTTCTCTGCATGTTTCCCAGGCGAGCAATTGGCAGCATGTTCAGAACCATGTTTCTGTGAATAACTCCTGAACCGTAAGTCCTAGACGCTCGCTCTTGGCTGCATTCGATTCAGCTCGTGGCAGCCAGTCTAAAAAACACTATCTTGGACTTCTCTGCATGTTTCCCAGGCGAGAAATTGGCAGCATGTTCAGAACCATGTTTCTGTGAATAACTCCTGAACCGTAAGTCCTAGACGCTCGCTCTTGGCTGCATTCGATTCAGCTCGTGGCAGCCAGTCTAAAAAACACTATGTTGGACTTCTCTGCATGTTTCCCAGGCGAGCAATTGGCAGCATGTTCAGAACCATGTTTCTGTGAATAACTCCTGAACCGTAAGTCCTAGACGCTCGCTCTTGGCTGCATTCGATTCAGCTCGTGGCAGCCAGTCTAAAAAACACTATCTTGGACTTCTCTGCTTGTTTCCCAGGCGAGCAATTGGCAGCATGTTCAGAACCATGTTTCTGTGAATAACTCCTGAACCGTAAGTCACAGACGCTCGCTCTTGGCTGCATTCGATTCAGCTCGTGGCAGCCAGTCTAAAAAACACTATCTTGGACTTCTCTGCATGTTCCTAAGGCAAATGTTTCTAAAGCTAATTCTTGAACCGTAAGTCCTAGACGCTCGATCTTGGCGGCATTCGTCTCAGCGCCTGGCAATTAGTATAGGAGCACTGTGTTTGACTTCTCTGGATGTTTCCCAGGCGAGTTATTGACAAGTAAATCCTAGACGCTCGATCTTGGTTATTTTCGCTTTCGCGGCTGGCAGTAAAAGAACCATGTTTCTGTGAATAACTCCTGAACCGTAAGTCCTAGACGCTCGCTCTTGGCTGCATTCGATTCAGCTCGTGGCAGCCAGTCTAAAAAACACTATCTTGGACTTCTCTGCATGTTTCCCAGGCGAGCAATTGGCAGCATGTTCAGAACCATGTTTCTGTGAATAACTCCTGAACCGTAAGTCCTAGACGCTCGCTCTTGGCTGCATTCGATTCAGCTCGTGGCAGCCAGTCTAAAAAACACTATCTTGGACTTCTCTGCATGTTCCTAAGGCAAATGTTTCTAAAGCTAATTCTTGAACCGTAAGTCCTAGACGCTCGATCTTGGCGGCATTCGTCTCAGCGCCTGGCAATTAGTATAGGAGCACTGTGTTTGACTTCTCTGGATGTTTCCCAGGCGAGTTATTGACAAGTAAATCCTAGACGCTCGATCTTGGTTATTTTCGCTTTCGCGGCTGGCAGTAAAAGAACCATGTTTCTGTGAATAACTCCTGAACCGTAAGTCCTAGACGCTCGCTCTTGGCTGCATTCGATTCAGCTCGTGGCAGCCAGTCTAAAAAACACTATCTTGGACTTCTCTGCATGTTTCCCTGGCGAGCAATTGGCAGCATGTTCAGAACCATGTTTCTGTGAATAACTCCTGAACCGTAAGTCCTAGACGCTCGCTCTTGGCTGCATTCGATTCAGCTCGTGGCAGCCAGTCTAAAAAACACTATCTTGGACTTCTCTGCATGTTTCCCAGGCGAGCAATTGGCAGCATGTTCAGAACCATGTTTCTGTGAATAACTCCTGAACCGTAAGTCCTAGACGCTCGCTCTTGGCTGCATTCGATTCAGCTCGTGGCAGCCAGTCTAAAAAACACTATCTTGGACTTCTCTGCTTGTTTCCCAGGCGAGCAATTGGCAGCATGTTCAGAACCATGTTTCTGTGAATAACTCCTGAACCGTAAGTCACAGACGCTCGCTCTTGGCTGCATTCGATTCAGCTCGTGGCAGCCAGTCTAAAAAACACTATCTTGGACTTCTCTGCATGTTCCTAAGGCAAATGTTTCTAAAGCTAATTCTTGAACCGTAAGTCCTAGACGCTCGATCTTGGCGGCATTCGTCTCAGCGCCTGGCAATTAGTATAGGAGCACTGTGTTTGACTTCTCTGGATGTTTCCCAGGCGAGTTATTGACAAGTAAATCCTAGACGCTCGATCTTGGTTATTTTCGCTTTCGCGGCTGGCAGTAAAAGAACCATGTTTCTGTGAATAACTCCTGAACCGTAAGTCCTAGACGCTCGCTCTTGGCTGCATTCGATTCAGCTCGTGGCAGCCAGTCTAAAAAACACTATCTTGGACTTCTCTGCATGTTTCCCAGGCGAGCAATTGGCAGCATGTTCAGAACCATGTTTCTGTGAATAACTCCTGAACCGTAAGTCCTAGACGCTCGCTCTTGGCTGCATTCGATTCAGCTCGTGGCAGCCAGTCTAAAAAACACTATCTTGGACTTCTCTGCATGTTCCTAAGGCAAATGTTTCTAAAGCTAATTCTTGAACCGTAAGTCCTAGACGCTCGATCTTGGCGGCATTCGTCTCAGCGCCTGGCAATTAGTATAGGAGCACTGTGTTTGACTTCTCTGGATGTTTCCCAGGCGAGTTATTGACAAGTAAATCCTAGACGCTCGATCTTGGTTATTTTCGCTTTCGCGGCTGGCAGTAAAAGAACCATGTTTCTGTGAATAACTCCTGAACCGTAAGTCCTAGACGCTCGCTCTTGGCTGCATTCGATTCAGCTCGTGGCAGCCAGTCTAAAAAACACTATCTTGGACTTCTCTGCATGTTTCCCAGGCGAGCAATTGGCAGCATGTTCAGAACCATGTTTCTGTGAATAACTCCTGAACCGTAAGTCCTAGACGCTCGCTCTTGGCTGCATTCGATTCAGCTCGTGGCAGCCAGTCTAAAAAACACTATCTTGGACTTCTCTGCATGTTTCCCAGGCGAGAAATTGGCAGCATGTTCAGAACCATGTTTCTGTGAATAACTCCTGAACCGTAAGTCCTAGACGCTCGCTCTTGGCTGCATTCGATTCAGCTCGTGGCAGCCAGTCTAAAAAAACACTATCTTGGACTTCTCTGCATGTTTCCCAGGCGAGCAATTGGCAGCATGTTCAGAACCATGTTTCTGTGAATAACTCCTGAACCGTAAGTCCTAGACGCTCGCTCTTGGCTGCATTCGATTCAGCTCGTGGCAGCCAGTCTAAAAAACACTATCTTGGACTTCTCTGCATGTTTCCCAGGCGAGCAATTGGCAGCATGTTCAGAACCATGTTTCTGTGAATAACTCCTGAACCGTAAGTCCTAGACGCTCGCTCTTGGCTGCATTCGATTCAGCTCGTGGCAGCCAGTCTAAAAAACACTATCTTGGACTTCTCTGCATGTTTCCCAGGCGAGAAATTGGCAGCATGTTCAGAACCATGTTTCTGTGAATAACTCCTGAACCGTAAGTCCTAGACGCTCGCTCTTGGCTGCATTCGATTCAGCTCGTGGCAGCCAGTCTAAAAAACACTATCTTGGACTTCTCTGCATGTTTCCCAGGCGAGCAATTGGCAGCATGTTCAGAACCATGTTTCTGTGAATAACTCCTGAACCGTAAGTCCTAGACGCTCGCTCTTGGCTGCATTCGATTCAGCTCGTGGCAGCCAGTCTAAAAAACACTATCTTGGACTTCTCTGCATGTTTCCCAGGCGAGAAATTGGCAGCATGTTCAGAACCATGTTTCTGTGAATAACTCCTGAACCGTAAGTCCTAGACGCTCGATCTTGGCGGCATTCGTCTCAGCGCCTGGCAATTAGTATAGGAGCACTGTGTTTGACTTCTCTGGATGTTTCCCAGGCGAGTTATTGACAAGTAAATCCTAGACGCTCGATCTTGGTTATTTTCGCTTTCGCGGCTGGCAGTAAAAGAACCATGTTTCTGTGAATAACTCCTGAACCGTAAGTCCTAGACGCTCGCTCTTGGCTGCATTCGATTCAGCTCGTGGCAGCCAGTCTAAAAAACACTATCTTGGACTTCTCTGCATGTTTCCCAGGCGAGCAATTGGCAGCATGTTCAGAACCATGTTTCTGTGAATAACTCCTGAACCGTAAGTCCTAGACGCTCGCTCTTGGCTGCATTCGATTCAGCTCGTGGCAGCCAGTCTAAAAAACACTATCTTGGACTTCTCTGCATGTTCCTAAGGCAAATGTTTCTAAAGCTAATTCTTGAACCGTAAGTCCTAGACGCTCGATCTTGGCGGCATTCGTCTCAGCGCCTGGCAATTAGTATAGGAGCACTGTGTTTGACTTCTCTGGATGTTTCCCAGGCGAGTTATTGACAAGTAAATCCTAGACGCTCGATCTTGGTTATTTTCGCTTTCGCGGCTGGCAGTAAAAGAACCATGTTTCTGTGAATAACTCCTGAACCGTAAGTCCTAGACGCTCGCTCTTGGCTGCATTCGATTCAGCTCGTGGCAGCCAGTCTAAAAAACACTATCTTGGACTTCTCTGCATGTTTCCCAGGCGAGCAATTGGCAGCATGTTCAGAACCATGTTTCTGTGAATAACTCCTGAACCGTAAGTCCTAGACGCTCGCTCTTGGCTGCATTCGATTCAGCTCGTGGCAGCCAGTCTAAAAAACACTATCTTGGACTTCTCTGCATGTTTCCCAGGCGAGCAATTGGCAGCATGTTCAGAACCATGTTTCTGTGAATAACTCCTGAACCGTAAGTCCTAGACGCTCGCTCTTGGCTGCATTCGATTCAGCTCGTGGCAGCCAGTCTAAAAAACACTATCTTGGACTTCTCTGCATGTTTCCCAGTCGAGCAATTGGCAGCATGTTCAGAACCATGTTTCTGTGAATAACTCCTGAACCGTAAGTCACAGACGCTCGCTCTTGGCTGCTTTCGATTCAGCTCGTGGCAGCCAGTCTAAAAAACACTATCTTGGACTTCTCTGCATGTTCCTAAGGCAAATGTTTCTAAAGCTAATTCTTGAACCGTAAGTCCTAGACGCTCGATCTTGGCGGCATTCGTCTCAGCGCCTGGCAATTAGTATAGGAGCACTGTGTTTGACTTCTCTGGATGTTTCCCAGGCGAGTTATTGACAAGTAAATCCTAGACGCTCGATCTTGGTTATTTTCGCTTTCGCGGCTGGCAGTAAAAGAACCATGTTTCTGTGAATAACTCCTGAACCGTAAGTCCTAGACGCTCGCTCTTGGCTGCATTCGATTCAGCTCGTGGCAGCCAGTCTAAAAAACACTATCTTGGACTTCTCTGCATGTTTCCCAGGCGAGAAATTGGCAGCATGTTCAGAACCATGTTTCTGTGAATAACTCCTGAACCGTAAGTCCTAGACGCTCGATATTGGCGGCATTCGTCTCAGCGCCTGGCAATTAGTATAGGAGCACTGTGTTTGACTTCTCTGGATGTTTCCCAGGCGAGTTATTGACAAGTAAATCCTAGACGCTCGATCTTGGTTATTTTCGCTTTCGCGGCTGGCAGTAAAAGAACCATGTTTCTGTGAATAACTCCTGAACCGTAAGTCCTAGACGCTCGCTCTTGGCTGCATTCGATTCAGCTCGTGGCAGCCAGTCTAAAAAACACTATCTTGGACTTCTCTGCATGTTTCCCAGGCGAGAAATTGGCAGCATGTTCAGAACCATGTTTCTGTGAATAACTCCTGAACCGTAAGTCCTAGACGCTCGCTCTTGGCTGCATTCGATTCAGCTCGTGGCAGCCAGTCTAAAAAACACTATCTTGGACTTCTCTGCATGTTTCCCAGGCGAGAAATTGGCAGCATGTTCAGAACCATGTTTCTGTGAATAACTCCTGAACCGTAAGTCCTAGACGCTCGCTCTTGGCTGCATTCGATTCAGCTCGTGGCAGCCAGTCTAAAAAACACTATCTTGGACTTCTCTGCATGTTTCCCAGGCGAGCAATTGGCAGCATGTTCAGAACCATGTTTCTGTGAATAACTCCTGAACCGTAAGTCCTAGACGCTCGCTCTTGGCTGCATTCGATTCAGCTCGTGGCAGCCAGTCTAAAAAACACTATCTTGGACTTCTCTGCATGTTTCCCAGGCGAGAAATTGGCAGCATGTTCAGAACCATGTTTCTGTGAATAACTCCTGAACCGTAAGTCCTAGACGCTCGCTCTTGGCTGCATTCGATTCAGCTCGTGGCAGCCAGTCTAAAAAACACTATCTTGGACTTCTCTGCATGTTTCCCAGGCGAGCAATTGGCAGCATGTTCAGAACCATGTTTCTGTGAATAACTCCTGAACCGTAAGTCCTAGACGCTCGCTCTTGGCTGCATTCGATTCAGCTCGTGGCAGCCAGTCTAAAAAACACTATCTTGGACTTCTCTGCATGTTTCCCAGGCGAGCAATTGGCAGCATGTTCAGAACCATGTTTCTGTGAATAACTCCTGAACCGTAAGTCCTAGACGCTCGCTCTTGGCTGCATTCGATTCAGCTCGTGGCAGCCAGTCTAAAAAACACTATCTTGGACTTCTCTGCATGTTTCCCAGGCGAGCAATTGGCAGCATGTTCAGAACCATGTTTCTGTGAATAACTCCTGAACCGTAAGTCCTAGACGCTCGCTCTTGGCTGCATTCGATTCAGCTCGTGGCAGCCAGTCTAAAAAACACTATCTTGGACTTCTCTGCATGTTTCCCAGGCGAGAAATTGGCAGCATGTTCAGAACCATGTTTCTGTGAATAACTCCTGAACCGTAAGTCCTAGACGCTCGCTCTTGGCTGCATTCGATTCAGCTCGTGGCAGCCAGTCTAAAAAACACTATCTTGGACTTCTCTGCATGTTTCCCAGGCGAGAAATTGGCAGCATGTTCAGAACCATGTTTCTGTGAATAACTCCTGAACCGTAAGTCCTAGACGCTCGATCTTGGCGGCATTCGTCTCAGCGCCTGGCAATTAGTATAGGAGCACTGTGTTTGACTTCTCTGGATGTTTCCCAGGCGAGTTATTGACAAGTAAATCCTAGACGCTCGATCTTGGTTATTTTCGCTTTCGCGGCTGGCAGTAAAAGAACCATGTTTCTGTGAATAACTCCTGAACCGTAAGTCCTAGACGCTCGCTCTTGGCTGCATTCGATTCAGCTCGTGGCAGCCAGTCTAAAAAACACTATCTTGGACTTCTCTGCATGTTTCCCAGGCGAGAAATTGGCAGCATGTTCAGAACCATGTTTCTGTGAATAACTCCTGAACCGTAAGTCCTAGACGCTCGATCTTGGCGGCATTCGTCTCAGCGCCTGGCAATTAGTATAGGAGCACTGTGTTTGACTTCTCTGGATGTTTCCCAGGCGAGTTATTGACAAGTAAATCCTAGACGCTCGATCTTGGTTATTTTCGCTTTCGCGGCTGGCAGTAAAAGAACCATGTTTCTGTGAATAACTCCTGAACCGTAAGTCCTAGACGCTCGCTCTTGGCTGCATTCGATTCAGCTCGTGGCAGCCAGTCTAAAAAACACTATCTTGGACTTCTCTGCATGTTTCCCAGGCGAGAAATTGGCAGCATGTTCAGAACCATGTTTCTGTGAATAACTCCTGAACCGTAAGTCCTAGACGCTCGCTCTTGGCTGCATTCGATTCAGCTCGTGGCAGCCAGTCTAAAAAACACTATCTTGGACTTCTCTGCATGTTTCCCAGGCGAGAAATTGGCAGCATGTTCAGAACCATGTTTCTGTGAATAACTCCTGAACCGTAAGTCCTAGACGCTCGATCTTGGCGGCATTCGTCTCAGCGCCTGGCAATTAGTATAGGAGCACTGTGTTTGACTTCTCTGGATGTTTCCCAGGCGAGTTATTGACAAGTAAATCCTAGACGCTCGATCTTGGTTATTTTCGCTTTCGCGGCTGGCAGTAAAAGAACCATGTTTCTGTGAATAACTCCTGAACCGTAAGTCCTAGACGC
Source organism: Rhinoderma darwinii (assembly GCF_050947455.1). Classification (NCBI taxonomy): domain Eukaryota; kingdom Metazoa; phylum Chordata; class Amphibia; order Anura; family Rhinodermatidae; genus Rhinoderma; species Rhinoderma darwinii. Next base: position 8,949 of record NW_027462193.1, read on the forward strand.
TCGCTCTTGGCTGCATTCGATTCAGCTCGTGGCAGCCAGTCTAAAAAACACTATCTTGGACTTCTCTGCATGTTTCCCAGGCGAGAAATTGGCAGCATGTTCAGAACCATGTTTCTGTGAATAACTCCTGAACCGTAAGTCCTAGACGCTCGATCTTGGAGGCATTCGTCTCAGCGCCTGGCAATTAGTATAGGAGCACTGTGTTTGACTTCTCTGGATGTTTCCCAGGCGAGTTATTGACAAGTAAATCCTAGACGCTCGATCTTGGTTATTTTCGCTTTCGCGGCTGGCAGTAAAAGAACCATGTTTCTGTGAATAACTCCTGAACCGTAAGTCCTAGACGCTCGCTCTTGGCTGCATTCGATTCAGCTCGTGGCAGCCAGTCTAAAAAACACTATGTTGGACTTCTCTGCATGTTTCCCAGGCGAGCAATTGGCAGCATGTTCAGAACCATGTTTCTGTGAATAACTCCTGAACCGTAAGTCCTAGACGCTCGCTCTTGGCTGCATTCGATTCAGCTCGTGGCAGCCAGTCTAAAAAACACTATCTTGGACTTCTCTGCTTGTTTCCCAGGCGAGCAATTGGCAGCATGTTCAGAACCATGTTTCTGTGAATAACTCCTGAACCGTAAGTCACAGACGCTCGCTCTTGGCTGCATTCGATTCAGCTCGTGGCAGCCAGTCTAAAAAACACTATCTTGGACTTCTCTGCATGTTCCTAAGGCAAATGTTTCTAAAGCTAATTCTTGAACCGTAAGTCCTAGACGCTCGATCTTGGCGGCATTCGTCTCAGCGCCTGGCAATTAGTATAGGAGCACTGTGTTTGACTTCTCTGGATGTTTCCCAGGCGAGTTATTGACAAGTAAATCCTAGACGCTCGATCTTGGTTATTTTCGCTTTCGCGGCTGGCAGTAAAAGAACCATGTTTCTGTGAATAACTCCTGAACCGTAAGTCCTAGACGCTCGCTCTTGGCTGCATTCGATTCAGCTCGTGGCAGCCAGTCTAAAAAACACTATCTTGGACTTCTCTGCATGTTTCCCAGGCGAGCAATTGGCAGCATGTTCAGAACCATGTTTCTGTGAATAACTCCTGAACCGTAAGTCCTAGACGCTCGCTCTTGGCTGCATTCGATTCAGCTCGTGGCAGCCAGTCTAAAAAACACTATCTTGGACTTCTCTGCATGTTCCTAAGGCAAATGTTTCTAAAGCTAATTCTTGAACCGTAAGTCCTAGACGCTCGATCTTGGCGGCATTCGTCTCAGCGCCTGGCAATTAGTATAGGAGCACTGTGTTTGACTTCTCTGGATGTTTCCCAGGCGAGTTATTGACAAGTAAATCCTAGACGCTCGATCTTGGTTATTTTCGCTTTCGCGGCTGGCAGTAAAAGAACCATGTTTCTGTGAATAACTCCTGAACCGTAAGTCCTAGACGCTCGCTCTTGGCTGCATTCGATTCAGCTCGTGGCAGCCAGTCTAAAAAACACTATCTTGGACTTCTCTGCATGTTTCCCAGGCGAGCAATTGGCAGCATGTTCAGAACCATGTTTCTGTGAATAACTCCTGAACCGTAAGTCCTAGACGCTCGCTCTTGGCTGCATTCGATTCAGCTCGTGGCAGCCAGTCTAAAAAACACTATCTTGGACTTCTCTGCATGTTTCCCAGGCGAGAAATTGGCAGCATGTTCAGAACCATGTTTCTGTGAATAACTCCTGAACCGTAAGTCCTAGACGCTCGCTCTTGGCTGCATTCGATTCAGCTCGTGGCAGCCAGTCTAAAAAACACTATCTTGGACTTCTCTGCATGTTTCCCAGGCGAGCAATTGGCAGCATGTTCAGAACCATGTTTCTGTGAATAACTCCTGAACCGTAAGTCCTAGACGCTCGCTCTTGGCTGCATTCGATTCAGCTCGTGGCAGCCAGTCTAAAAAACACTATCTTGGACTTCTCTGCATGTTTCCCAGGCGAGAAATTGGCAGCATGTTCAGAACCATGTTTCTGTGAATAACTCCTGAACCGTAAGTCCTAGACGCTCGCTCTTGGCTGCATTCGATTCAGCTCGTGGCAGCCAGTCTAAAAAACACTATCTTGGACTTCTCTGCATGTTTCCCAGGCGAGCAATTGGCAGCATGTTCAGAACCATGTTTCTGTGAATAACTCCTGAACCGTAAGTCCTAGACGCTCGCTCTTGGCTGCATTCGATTCAGCTCGTGGCAGCCAGTCTAAAAAACACTATCTTGGACTTCTCTGCATGTTTCCCAGGCGAGCAATTGGCAGCATGTTCAGAACCATGTTTCTGTGAATAACTCCTGAACCGTAAGTCCTAGACGCTCGCTCTTGGCTGCATTCGATTCAGCTCGTGGCAGCCAGTCTAAAAAACACTATCTTGGACTTCTCTGCATGTTTCCCAGGCGAGCAATTGGCAGCATGTTCAGAACCATGTTTCTGTGAATAACTCCTGAACCGTAAGTCCTAGACGCTCGCTCTTGGCTGCATTCGATTCAGCTCGTGGCAGCCAGTCTAAAAAACACTATCTTGGACTTCTCTGCATGTTTCCCAGGCGAGAAATTGGCAGCATGTTCAGAACCATGTTTCTGTGAATAACTCCTGAACCGTAAGTCCTAGACGCTCGCTCTTGGCTGCATTCGATTCAGCTCGTGGCAGCCAGTCTAAAAAACACTATCTTGGACTTCTCTGCATGTTTCCCAGGCGAGCAATTGGCAGCATGTTCAGAACCATGTTTCTGTGAATAACTCCTGAACCGTAAGTCCTAGACGCTCGCTCTTGGCTGCATTCGATTCAGCTCGTGGCAGCCAGTCTAAAAAACACTATCTTGGACTTCTCTGCATGTTTCCCAGGCGAGAAATTGGCAGCATGTTCAGAACCATGTTTCTGTGAATAACTCCTGAACCGTAAGTCCTAGACGCTCGATCTTGGCGGCATTCGTCTCAGCGCCTGGCAATTAGTATAGGAGCACTGTGTTTGACTTCTCTGGATGTTTCCCAGGCGAGTTATTGACAAGTAAATCCTAGACGCTCGATCTTGGTTATTTTCGCTTTCGCGGCTGGCAGTAAAAGAACCATGTTTCTGTGAATAACTCCTGAACCGTAAGCCCTAGACGCTCGCTCTTGGCTGCATTCGATTCAGCTCGTGGCAGCCAGTCTAAAAAACACTATCTTGGACTTCTCTGCATGTTTCCCAGGCGAGAAATTGGCAGCATGTTCAGAACCATGTTTCTGTGAATAACTCCTGAACCGTAAGTCCTAGACGCTCGATCTTGGAGGCATTCGTCTCAGCGCCTGGCAATTAGTATAGGAGCACTGTGTTTGACTTCTCTGGATGTTTCCCAGGCGAGTTATTGACAAGTAAATCCTAGACGCTCGATCTTGGTTATTTTCGCTTTCGCGGCTGGCAGTAAAAGAACCATGTTTCTGTGAATAACTCCTGAACCGTAAGTCCTAGACGCTCGCTCTTGGCTGCATTCGATTCAGCTCGTGGCAGCCAGTCTAAAAAACACTATGTTGGACTTCTCTGCATGTTTCCCAGGCGAGCAATTGGCAGCATGTTCAGAACCATGTTTCTGTGAATAACTCCTGAACCGTAAGTCCTAGACGCTCGCTCTTGGCTGCATTCGATTCAGCTCGTGGCAGCCAGTCTAAAAAACACTATCTTGGACTTCTCTGCTTGTTTCCCAGGCGAGCAATTGGCAGCATGTTCAGAACCATGTTTCTGTGAATAACTCCTGAACCGTAAGTCACAGACGCTCGCTCTTGGCTGCATTCGATTCAGCTCGTGGCAGCCAGTCTAAAAAACACTATCTTGGACTTCTCTGCATGTTCCTAAGGCAAATGTTTCTAAAGCTAATTCTTGAACCGTAAGTCCTAGACGCTCGATCTTGGCGGCATTCGTCTCAGCGCCTGGCAATTAGTATAGGAGCACTGTGTTTGACTTCTCTGGATGTTTCCCAGGCGAGTTATTGACAAGTAAATCCTAGACGCTCGATCTTGGTTATTTTCGCTTTCGCGGCTGGCAGTAAAAGAACCATGTTTCTGTGAATAACTCCTGAACCGTAAGTCCTAGACGCTCGCTCTTGGCTGCATTCGATTCAGCTCGTGGCAGCCAGTCTAAAAAACACTATCTTGGACTTCTCTGCATGTTTCCCAGGCGAGCAATTGGCAGCATGTTCAGAACCATGTTTCTGTGAATAACTCCTGAACCGTAAGTCCTAGACGCTCGCTCTTGGCTGCATTCGATTCAGCTCGTGGCAGCCAGTCTAAAAAACACTATCTTGGACTTCTCTGCATGTTCCTAAGGCAAATGTTTCTAAAGCTAATTCTTGAACCGTAAGTCCTAGACGCTCGATCTTGGCGGCATTCGTCTCAGCGCCTGGCAATTAGTATAGGAGCACTGTGTTTGACTTCTCTGGATGTTTCCCAGGCGAGTTATTGACAAGTAAATCCTAGACGCTCGATCTTGGTTATTTTCGCTTTCGCGGCTGGCAGTAAAAGAACCATGTTTCTGTGAATAACTCCTGAACCGTAAGTCCTAGACGCTCGCTCTTGGCTGCATTCGATTCAGCTCGTGGCAGCCAGTCTAAAAAACACTATCTTGGACTTCTCTGCATGTTTCCCAGGCGAGCAATTGGCAGCATGTTCAGAACCATGTTTCTGTGAATAACTCCTGAACCGTAAGTCCTAGACGCTCGCTCTTGGCTGCATTCGATTCAGCTCGTGGCAGCCAGTCTAAAAAACACTATCTTGGACTTCTCTGCATGTTTCCCAGGCGAGAAATTGGCAGCATGTTCAGAACCATGTTTCTGTGAATAACTCCTGAACCGTAAGTCCTAGACGCTCGCTCTTGGCTGCATTCGATTCAGCTCGTGGCAGCCAGTCTAAAAAACACTATCTTGGACTTCTCTGCATGTTTCCCAGGCGAGCAATTGGCAGCATGTTCAGAACCATGTTTCTGTGAATAACTCCTGAACCGTAAGTCCTAGACGCTCGCTCTTGGCTGCATTCGATTCAGCTCGTGGCAGCCAGTCTAAAAAACACTATCTTGGACTTCTCTGCATGTTTCCCAGGCGAGCAATTGGCAGCATGTTCAGAACCATGTTTCTGTGAATAACTCCTGAACCGTAAGTCCTAGACGCTCGCTCTTGGCTGCATTCGATTCAGCTCGTGGCAGCCAGTCTAAAAAACACTATCTTGGACTTCTCTGCATGTTTCCCAGGCGAGAAATTGGCAGCATGTTCAGAACCATGTTTCTGTGAATAACTCCTGAACCGTAAGTCCTAGACGCTCGCTCTTGGCTGCATTCGATTCAGCTCGTGGCAGCCAGTCTAAAAAACACTATCTTGGACTTCTCTGCATGTTTCCCAGGCGAGCAATTGGCAGCATGTTCAGAACCATGTTTCTGTGAATAACTCCTGAACCGTAAGTCCTAGACGCTCGCTCTTGGCTGCATTCGATTCAGCTCGTGGCAGCCAGTCTAAAAAACACTATCTTGGACTTCTCTGCATGTTTCCCAGGCGAGAAATTGGCAGCATGTTCAGAACCATGTTTCTGTGAATAACTCCTGAACCGTAAGTCCTAGACGCTCGATCTTGGCGGCATTCGTCTCAGCGCCTGGCAATTAGTATAGGAGCACTGTGTTTGACTTCTCTGGATGTTTCCCAGGCGAGTTATTGACAAGTAAATCCTAGACGCTCGATCTTGGTTATTTTCGCTTTCGCGGCTGGCAGTAAAAGAACCATGTTTCTGTGAATAACTCCTGAACCGTAAGTCCTAGACGCTCGCTCTTGGCTGCATTCGATTCAGCTCGTGGCAGCCAGTCTAAAAAACACTATCTTGGACTTCTCTGCATGTTTCCCAGGCGAGAAATTGGCAGCATGTTCAGAACCATGTTTCTGTGAATAACTCCTGAACCGTAAGTCCTAGACGCTCGATCTTGGAGGCATTCGTCTCAGCGCCTGGCAATTAGTATAGGAGCACTGTGTTTGACTTCTCTGGATGTTTCCCAGGCGAGTTATTGACAAGTAAATCCTAGACGCTCGATCTTGGTTATTTTCGCTTTCGCGGCTGGCAGTAAAAGAACCATGTTTCTGTGAATAACTCCTGAACCGTAAGTCCTAGACGCTCGCTCTTGGCTGCATTCGATTCAGCTCGTGGCAGCCAGTCTAAAAAACACTATGTTGGACTTCTCTGCATGTTTCCCAGGCGAGCAATTGGCAGCATGTTCAGAACCATGTTTCTGTGAATAACTCCTGAACCGTAAGTCCTAGACGCTCGCTCTTGGCTGCATTCGATTCAGCTCGTGGCAGCCAGTCTAAAAAACACTATCTTGGACTTCTCTGCTTGTTTCCCAGGCGAGCAATTGGCAGCATGTTCAGAACCATGTTTCTGTGAATAACTCCTGAACCGTAAGTCACAGACGCTCGCTCTTGGCTGCATTCGATTCAGCTCGTGGCAGCCAGTCTAAAAAACACTATCTTGGACTTCTCTGCATGTTCCTAAGGCAAATGTTTCTAAAGCTAATTCTTGAACCGTAAGTCCTAGACGCTCGATCTTGGCGGCATTCGTCTCAGCGCCTGGCAATTAGTATAGGAGCACTGTGTTTGACTTCTCTGGATGTTTCCCAGGCGAGTTATTGACAAGTAAATCCTAGACGCTCGATCTTGGTTATTTTCGCTTTCGCGGCTGGCAGTAAAAGAACCATGTTTCTGTGAATAACTCCTGAACCGTAAGTCCTAGACGCTCGCTCTTGGCTGCATTCGATTCAGCTCGTGGCAGCCAGTCTAAAAAACACTATCTTGGACTTCTCTGCATGTTTCCCAGGCGAGCAATTGGCAGCATGTTCAGAACCATGTTTCTGTGAATAACTCCTGAACCGTAAGTCCTAGACGCTCGCTCTTGGCTGCATTCGATTCAGCTCGTGGCAGCCAGTCTAAAAAACACTATCTTGGACTTCTCTGCATGTTTCCCAGGCGAGAAATTGGCAGCATGTTCAGAACCATGTTTCTGTGAATAACTCCTGAACCGTAAGTCCTAGACGCTCGCTCTTGGCTGCATTCGATTCAGCTCGTGGCAGCCAGTCTAAAAAACACTATGTTGGACTTCTCTGCATGTTTCCCAGGCGAGCAATTGGCAGCATGTTCAGAACCATGTTTCTGTGAATAACTCCTGAACCGTAAGTCCTAGACGCTCGCTCTTGGCTGCATTCGATTCAGCTCGTGGCAGCCAGTCTAAAAAACACTATCTTGGACTTCTCTGCTTGTTTCCCAGGCGAGCAATTGGCAGCATGTTCAGAACCATGTTTCTGTGAATAACTCCTGAACCGTAAGTCACAGACGCTCGCTCTTGGCTGCATTCGATTCAGCTCGTGGCAGCCAGTCTAAAAAACACTATCTTGGACTTCTCTGCATGTTCCTAAGGCAAATGTTTCTAAAGCTAATTCTTGAACCGTAAGTCCTAGACGCTCGATCTTGGCGGCATTCGTCTCAGCGCCTGGCAATTAGTATAGGAGCACTGTGTTTGACTTCTCTGGATGTTTCCCAGGCGAGTTATTGACAAGTAAATCCTAGACGCTCGATCTTGGTTATTTTCGCTTTCGCGGCTGGCAGTAAAAGAACCATGTTTCTGTGAATAACTCCTGAACCGTAAGTCCTAGACGCTCGCTCTTGGCTGCATTCGATTCAGCTCGTGGCAGCCAGTCTAAAAAACACTATCTTGGACTTCTCTGCATGTTTCCCAGGCGAGCAATTGGCAGCATGTTCAGAACCATGTTTCTGTGAATAACTCCTGAACCGTAAGTCCTAGACGCTCGCTCTTGGCTGCATTCGATTCAGCTCGTGGCAGCCAGTCTAAAAAACACTATCTTGGACTTCTCTGCATGTTTCCCAGGCGAGAAATTGGCAGCATGTTCAGAACCATGTTTCTGTGAATAACTCCTGAACCGTAAGTCCTAGACGCTCGATCTTGGCGGCATTCGTCTCAGCGCCTGGCAATTAGTATAGGAGCACTGTGTTTGACTTCTCTGGATGTTTCCCAGGCGAGTTATTGACAAGTAAATCCTAGACGCTCGATCTTGGTTATTTTCGCTTTCGCGGCTGGCAGTAAAAGAACCATGTTTCTGTGAATAACTCCTGAACCGTAAGTCCTAGACGCTCGCTCTTGGCTGCATTCGATTCAGCTCGTGGCAGCCAGTCTAAAAAACACTATCTTGGACTTCTCTGCATGTTTCCCAGGCGAGAAATTGGCAGCATGTTCAGAACCATGTTTCTGTGAATAACTCCTGAACCGTAAGTCCTAGACGCTCGATCTTGGAGGCATTCGTCTCAGCGCCTGGCAATTAGTATAGGAGCACTGTGTTTGACTTCTCTGGATGTTTCCCAGGCGAGTTATTGACAAGTAAATCCTAGACGCTCGATCTTGGTTATTTTCGCTTTCGCGGCTGGCAGTAAAAGAACCATGTTTCTGTGAATAACTCCTGAACCGTAAGTCCTAGACGCTCGCTCTTGGCTGCATTCGATTCAGCTCGTGGCAGCCAGTCTAAAAAACACTATGTTGGACTTCTCTGCATGTTTCCCAGGCGAGCAATTGGCAGCATGTTCAGAACCATGTTTCTGTGAATAACTCCTGAACCGTAAGTCCTAGACGCTCGCTCTTGGCTGCATTCGATTCAGCTCGTGGCAGCCAGTCTAAAAAACACTATCTTGGACTTCTCTGCTTGTTTCCCAGGCGAGCAATTGGCAGCATGTTCAGAACCATGTTTCTGTGAATAACTCCTGAACCGTAAGTCACAGACGCTCGCTCTTGGCTGCATTCGATTCAGCTCGTGGCAGCCAGTCTAAAAAACACTATCTTGGACTTCTCTGCATGTTCCTAAGGCAAATGTTTCTAAAGCTAATTCTTGAACCGTAAGTCCTAGACGCTCGATCTTGGCGGCATTCGTCTCAGCGCCTGGCAATTAGTATAGGAGCACTGTGTTTGACTTCTCTGGATGTTTCCCAGGCGAGTTATTGACAAGTAAATCCTAGACGCTCGATCTTGGTTATTTTCGCTTTCGCGGCTGGCAGTAAAAGAACCATGTTTCTGTGAATAACTCCTGAACCGTAAGTCCTAGACGCTCGCTCTTGGCTGCATTCGATTCAGCTCGTGGCAGCCAGTCTAAAAAACACTATCTTGGACTTCTCTGCATGTTTCCCAGGCGAGCAATTGGCAGCATGTTCAGAACCATGTTTCTGTGAATAACTCCTGAACCGTAAGTCCTAGACGCTCGCTCTTGGCTGCATTCGATTCAGCTCGTGGCAGCCAGTCTAAAAAACACTATCTTGGACTTCTCTGCATGTTCCTAAGGCAAATGTTTCTAAAGCTAATTCTTGAACCGTAAGTCCTAGACGCTCGATCTTGGCGGCATTCGTCTCAGCGCCTGGCAATTAGTATAGGAGCACTGTGTTTGACTTCTCTGGATGTTTCCCAGGCGAGTTATTGACAAGTAAATCCTAGACGCTCGATCTTGGTTATTTTCGCTTTCGCGGCTGGCAGTAAAAGAACCATGTTTCTGTGAATAACTCCTGAACCGTAAGTCCTAGACGCTCGCTCTTGGCTGCATTCGATTCAGCTCGTGGCAGCCAGTCTAAAAAACACTATCTTGGACTTCTCTGCATGTTTCCCAGGCGAGCAATTGGCAGCATGTTCAGAACCATGTTTCTGTGAATAACTCCTGAACCGTAAGTCCTAGACGCTCGCTCTTGGCTGCATTCGATTCAGCTCGTGGCAGCCAGTCTAAAAAACACTATCTTGGACTTCTCTGCATGTTTCCCAGGCGAGAAATTGGCAGCATGTTCAGAACCATGTTTCTGTGAATAACTCCTGAACCGTAAGTCCTAGACGCTCGCTCTTGGCTGCATTCGATTCAGCTCGTGGCAGCCAGTCTAAAAAACACTATCTTGGACTTCTCTGCATGTTTCCCAGGCGAGCAATTGGCAGCATGTTCAGAACCATGTTTCTGTGAATAACTCCTGAACCGTAAGTCCTAGACGCTCGCTCTTGGCTGCATTCGATTCAGCTCGTGGCAGCCAGTCTAAAAAACACTATCTTGGACTTCTCTGCATGTTTCCCAGGCGAGCAATTGGCAGCATGTTCAGAACCATGTTTCTGTGAATAACTCCTGAACCGTAAGTCCTAGACGCTCGCTCTTGGCTGCATTCGATTCAGCTCGTGGCAGCCAGTCTAAAAAACACTATCTTGGACTTCTCTGCATGTTTCCCAGGCGAGAAATTGGCAGCATGTTCAGAACCATGTTTCTGTGAATAACTCCTGAACCGTAAGTCCTAGACGCTCGCTCTTGGCTGCATTCGATTCAGCTCGTGGCAGCCAGTCTAAAAAACACTATCTTGGACTTCTCTGCATGTTTCCCAGGCGAGCAATTGGCAGCATGTTCAGAACCATGTTTCTGTGAATAACTCCTGAACCGTAAGTCCTAGACGCTCGCTCTTGGCTGCATTCGATTCAGCTCGTGGCAGCCAGTCTAAAAAACACTATCTTGGACTTCTCTGCATGTTTCCCAGGCGAGAAATTGGCAGCATGTTCAGAACCATGTTTCTGTGAATAACTCCTGAACCGTAAGTCCTAGACGCTCGATCTTGGCGGCATTCGTCTCAGCGCCTGGCAATTAGTATAGGAGCACTGTGTTTGACTTCTCTGGATGTTTCCCAGGCGAGTTATTGACAAGTAAATCCTAGACGCTCGATCTTGGTTATTTTCGCTTTCGCGGCTGGCAGTAAAAGAACCATGTTTCTGTGAATAACTCCTGAACCGTAAGTCCTAGACGCTCGCTCTTGGCTGCATTCGATTCAGCTCGTGGCAGCCAGTCTAAAAAACACTATCTTGGACTTCTCTGCATGTTTCCCAGGCGAGAAATTGGCAGCATGTTCAGAACCATGTTTCTGTGAATAACTCCTGAACCGTAAGTCCTAGACGCTCGCTCTTGGCTGCATTCGATTCAGCTCGTGGCAGCCAGTCTAAAAAACACTATCTTGGACTTCTCTGCATGTTTCCCAGGCGAGCAATTGGCAGCATGTTCAGAACCATGTTTCTGTGAATAACTCCTGAACCGTAAGTCCTAGACGCTCGCTCTTGGCTGCATTCGATTCAGCTCGTGGCAGCCAGTCTAAAAAACACTATCTTGGACTTCTCTGCATGTTTCCCAGGCGAGCAATTGGCAGCATGTTCAGAACCATGTTTCTGTGAATAACTCCTGAACCGTAAGTCCTAGACGCTCGCTCTTGGCTGCATTCGATTCAGCTCGTGGCAGCCAGTCTAAAAAACACTATCTTGGACTTCTCTGCATGTTTCCCAGGCGAGCAATTGGCAGCATGTTCAGAACCATGTTTCTGTGAATAACTCCTGAACCGTAAGTCACAGACGCTCGCTCTTGGCTGCATTCGATTCAGCTCGTGGCAGCCAGTCTAAAAAACACTATCTTGGACTTCTCTGCATGTTCCTAAGGCAAATGTTTCTAAAGCTAATTCTTGAACCGTAAGTCCTAGACGCTCGATCTTGGCGGCATTCGTCTCAGCGCCTGGCAATTAGTATAGGAGCACTGTGTTTGACTTCTCTGGATGTTTCCCAGGCGAGTTATTGACAAGTAAATCCTAGACGCTCGATCTTGGTTATTTTCGCTTTCGCGGCTGGCAGTAAAAGAACCATGTTTCTGTGAATAACTCCTGAACCGTAAGTCCTAGACGCTCGCTCTTGGCTGCATTCGATTCAGCTCGTGGCAGCCAGTCTAAAAAACACTATCTTGGACTTCTCTGCATGTTTCCCAGGCGAGCAATTGGCAGCATGTTCAGAACCATGTTTCTGTGAATAACTCCTGAACCGTAAGTCCTAGACGCTCGCTCTTGGCTGCATTCGATTCAGCTCGTGGCAGCCAGTCTAAAAAACACTATCTTGGACTTCTCTGCATGTTCCTAAGGCAAATGTTTCTAAAGCTAATTCTTGAACCGTAAGTCCTAGACGCTCGATCTTGGCGGCATTCGTCTCAGCGCCTGGCAATTAGTATAGGAGCACTGTGTTTGACTTCTCTGGATGTTTCCCAGGCGAGTTATTGACAAGTAAATCCTAGACGCTCGATCTTGGTTATTTTCGCTTTCGCGGCTGGCAGTAAAAGAACCATGTTTCTGTGAATAACTCCTGAACCGTAAGTCCTAGACGCTCGCTCTTGGCTGCATTCGATTCAGCTCGTGGCAGCCAGTCTAAAAAACACTATCTTGGACTTCTCTGCATGTTTCCCAGGCGAGCAATTGGCAGCATGTTCAGAACCATGTTTCTGTGAATAACTCCTGAACCGTAAGTCCTAGACGCTCGCTCTTGGCTGCATTCGATTCAGCTCGTGGCAGCCAGTCTAAAAAACACTATCTTGGACTTCTCTGCATGTTTCCCAGGCGAGAAATTGGCAGCATGTTCAGAACCATGTTTCTGTGAATAACTCCTGAACCGTAAGTCCTAGACGCTCGCTCTTGGCTGCATTCGATTCAGCTCGTGGCAGCCAGTCTAAAAAACACTATCTTGGACTTCTCTGCATGTTTCCCAGGCGAGCAATTGGCAGCATGTTCAGAACCATGTTTCTGTGAATAACTCCTGAACCGTAAGTCCTAGACGCTCGCTCTTGGCTGCATTCGATTCAGCTCGTGGCAGCCAGTCTAAAAAACACTATCTTGGACTTCTCTGCATGTTTCCCAGGCGAGCAATTGGCAGCATGTTCAGAACCATGTTTCTGTGAATAACTCCTGAACCGTAAGTCCTAGACGCTCGCTCTTGGCTGCATTCGATTCAGCTCGTGGCAGCCAGTCTAAAAAACACTATCTTGGACTTCTCTGCATGTTTCCCAGGCGAGAAATTGGCAGCATGTTCAGAACCATGTTTCTGTGAATAACTCCTGAACCGTAAGTCCTAGACGCTCGCTCTTGGCTGCATTCGATTCAGCTCGTGGCAGCCAGTCTAAAAAACACTATCTTGGACTTCTCTGCATGTTTCCCAGGCGAGCAATTGGCAGCATGTTCAGAACCATGTTTCTGTGAATAACTCCTGAACCGTAAGTCCTAGACGCTCGCTCTTGGCTGCATTCGATTCAGCTCGTGGCAGCCAGTCTAAAAAACACTATCTTGGACTTCTCTGCATGTTTCCCAGGCGAGAAATTGGCAGCATGTTCAGAACCATGTTTCTGTGAATAACTCCTGAACCGTAAGTCCTAGACGCTCGATCTTGGCGGCATTCGTCTCAGCGCCTGGCAATTAGTATAGGAGCACTGTGTTTGACTTCTCTGGATGTTTCCCAGGCGAGTTATTGACAAGTAAATCCTAGACGCTCGATCTTGGTTATTTTCGCTTTCGCGGCTGGCAGTAAAAGAACCATGTTTCTGTGAATAACTCCTGAACCGTAAGTCCTAGACGCTCGCTCTTGGCTGCATTCGATTCAGCTCGTGGCAGCCAGTCTAAAAAACACTATCTTGGACTTCTCTGCATGTTTCCCAGGCGAGAAATTGGCAGCATGTTCAGAACCATGTTTCTGTGAATAACTCCTGAACCGTAAGTCCTAGACGCTCGCTCTTGGCTGCATTCGATTCAGCTCGTGGCAGCCAGTCTAAAAAACACTATCTTGGACTTCTCTGCATGTTTCCCAGGCGAGCAATTGGCAGCATGTTCAGAACCATGTTTCTGTGAATAACTCCTGAACCGTAAGTCCTAGACGCTCGCTCTTGGCTGCATTCGATTCAGCTCGTGGCAGCCAGTCTAAAAAACACTATCTTGGACTTCTCTGCATGTTTCCCAGGCGAGCAATTGGCAGCATGTTCAGAACCATGTTTCTGTGAATAACTCCTGAACCGTAAGTCCTAGACGCTCGCTCTTGGCTGCATTCGATTCAGCTCGTGGCAGCCAGTCTAAAAAACACTATCTTGGACTTCTCTGCATGTTTCCCAGGCGAGCAATTGGCAGCATGTTCAGAACCATGTTTCTGTGAATAACTCCTGAACCGTAAGTCACAGACGCTCGCTCTTGGCTGCATTCGATTCAGCTCGTGGCAGCCAGTCTAAAAAACACTATCTTGGACTTCTCTGCATGTTCCTAAGGCAAATGTTTCTAAAGCTAATTCTTGAACCGTAAGTCCTAGACGCTCGATCTTGGCGGCATTCGTCTCAGCGCCTGGCAATTAGTATAGGAGCACTGTGTTTGACTTCTCTGGATGTTTCCCAGGCGAGTTATTGACAAGTAAATCCTAGACGCTCGATCTTGGTTATTTTCGCTTTCGCGGCTGGCAGTAAAAGAACCATGTTTCTGTGAATAACTCCTGAACCGTAAGTCCTAGACGCTCGCTCTTGGCTGCATTCGATTCAGCTCGTGGCAGCCAGTCTAAAAAACACTATCTTGGACTTCTCTGCATGTTTCCCAGGCGAGCAATTGGCAGCATGTTCAGAACCATGTTTCTGTGAATAACTCCTGAACCGTAAGTCCTAGACGCTCGCTCTTGGCTGCATTCGATTCAGCTCGTGGCAGCCAGTCTAAAAAACACTATCTTGGACTTCTCTGCATGTTTCCCAGGCGAGCAATTGGCAGCATGTTCAGAACCATGTTTCTGTGAATAACTCCTGAACCGTAAGTCCTAGACGCTCGCTCTTGGCTGCATTCGATTCAGCTCGTGGCAGTCAGTCTAAAAAACACTATCTTGGACTTCTCTGCATGTTTCCCAGGCGAGAAATTGGCAGCATGTTCAGAACCATGTTTCTGTGAATAACTCCTGAACCGTAAGTCCTAGACGCTCGCTCTTGGCTGCATTCGATTCAGCTCGTGGCAGCCAGTCTAAAAAACACTATCTTGGACTTCTCTGCATGTTTCCCAGGCGAGCAATTGGCAGCATGTTCAGAACCATGTTTCTGTGAATAACTCCTGAACCGTAAGTCCTAGACGCTCGCTCTTGGCTGCATTCGATTCAGCTCGTGGCAGCCAGTCTAAAAAACACTATCTTGGACTTCTCTGCATGTTTCCCAGGCGAGAAATTGGCAGCATGTTCAGAACCATGTTTCTGTGAATAACTCCTGAACCGTAAGTCCTAGACGCTCGCTCTTGGCTGCATTCGATTCAGCTCGTGGCAGCCAGTCTAAAAAACACTATCTTGGACTTCTCTGCATGTTTCCCAGGCGAGAAATTGGCAGCATGTTCAGAACCATGTTTCTGTGAATAACTCCTGAACCGTAAGTCCTAGACGCTCGCTCTTGGCTGCATTCGATTCAGCTCGTGGCAGCCAGTCTAAAAAACACTATCTTGGACTTCTCTGCATGTTCCTAAGGCAAATGTTTCTAAAGCTAATTCTTGAACCGTAAGTCCTAGACGCTCGATCTTGGCGGCATTCGTCTCAGCGCCTGGCAATTAGTATAGGAGCACTGTGTTTGACTTCTCTGGATGTTTCCCAGGCGAGTTATTGACAAGTAAATCCTAGACGCTCGATCTTGGTTATTTTCGCTTTCGCGGCTGGCAGTAAAAGAACCATGTTTCTGTGAATAACTCCTGAACCGTAAGTCCTAGACGCTCTCTCTTGGCTGCATTCGATTCAGCTCGTGGCAGCCAGTCTAAAAAACACTATCTTGGACTTCTCTGCATGTTTCCCAGGCGAGCAATTGGCAGCATGTTCAGAACCATGTTTCTGTGAATAACTCCTGAACCGTAAGTCCTAGACGCTCGCTCTTGGCTGCATTCGATTCAGCTCGTGGCAGCCAGTCTAAAAAACACTATCTTGGACTTCTCTGCATGTTCCTAAGGCAAATGTTTCTAAAGCTAATTCTTGAACCGTAAGTCCTAGACGCTCGATCTTGGCGGCATTCGTCTCAGCGCCTGGCAATTAGTATAGGAGCACTGTGTTTGACTTCTCTGGATGTTTCCCAGGCGAGTTATTGACAAGTAAATCCTAGACGCTCGATCTTGGTTATTTTCGCTTTCGCGGCTGGCAGTAAAAGAACCATGTTTCTGTGAATAACTCCTGAACCGTAAGTCCTAGACGCTCGCTCTTGGCTGCATTCGATTCAGCTCGTGGCAGCCAGTCTAAAAAACACTATCTTGGACTTCTCTGCATGTTTCCCAGGCGAGCAATTGGCAGCATGTTCAGAACCATGTTTCTGTGAATAACTCCTGAACCGTAAGTCCTAGACGCTCGCTCTTGGCTGCATTCGATTCAGCTCGTGGCAGCCAGTCTAAAAAACACTATCTTGGACTTCTCTGCATGTTCCTAAGGCAAATGTTTCTAAAGCTAATTCTTGAACCGTAAGTCCTAGACGCTCGATCTTGGCGGCATTCGTCTCAGCGCCTGGCAATTAGTATAGGAGCACTGTGTTTGACTTCTCTGGATGTTTCCCAGGCGAGTTATTGACAAGTAAATCCTAGACGCTCGATCTTGGTTATTTTCGCTTTCGCGGCTGGCAGTAAAAGAACCATGTTTCTGTGAATAACTCCTGAACCGTAAGTCCTAGACGCTCGCTCTTGGCTGCATTCGATTCAGCTCGTGGCAGCCAGTCTAAAAAACACTATCTTGGACTTCTCTGCATGTTTCCCAGGCGAGCAATTGGCAGCATGTTCAGAACCATGTTTCTGTGAATAACTCCTGAACCGTAAGTCCTAGACGCTCGCTCTTGGCTGCATTCGATTCAGCTCGTGGCAGCCAGTCTAAAAAACACTATCTTGGACTTCTCTGCATGTTTCCCAGGCGAGAAATTGGCAGCATGTTCAGAACCATGTTTCTGTGAATAACTCCTGAACCGTAAGTCCTAGACGCTCGCTCTTGGCTGCATTCGATTCAGCTCGTGGCAGCCAGTCTAAAAAACACTATCTTGGACTTCTCTGCATGTTTCCCAGGCGAGCAATTGGCAGCATGTTCAGAACCATGTTTCTGTGAATAACTCCTGAACCGTAAGTCCTAGACGCTCGCTCTTGGCTGCATTCGATTCAGCTCGTGGCAGCCAGTCTAAAAAACACTATCTTGGACTTCTCTGCATGTTTCCCAGGCGAGCAATTGGCAGCATGTTCAGAACCATGTTTCTGTGAATAACTCCTGAACCGTAAGTCCTAGACGCTCGCTCTTGGCTGCATTCGATTCAGCTCGTGGCAGCCAGTCTAAAAAACACTATCTTGGACTTCTCTGCATGTTTCCCAGGCGAGAAATTGGCAGCATGTTCAGAACCATGTTTCTGTGAATAACTCCTGAACCGTAAGTCCTAGACGCTCGCTCTTGGCTGCATTCGATTCAGCTCGTGGCAGCCAGTCTAAAAAACACTATCTTGGACTTCTCTGCATGTTTCCCAGGCGAGCAATTGGCAGCATGTTCAGAACCATGTTTCTGTGAATAACTCCTGAACCGTAAGTCCTAGACGCTCGCTCTTGGCTGCATTCGATTCAGCTCGTGGCAGCCAGTCTAAAAAACACTATCTTGGACTTCTCTGCATGTTTCCCAGTCGAGAAATTGGCAGCATGTTCAGAACCATGTTTCTGTGAATAACTCCTGAACCGTAAGTCCTAGACGCTCGATCTTGGCGGCATTCGTCTCAGCGCCTGGCAATTAGTATAGGAGCACTGTGTTTGACTTCTCTGGATGTTTCCCAGGCGAGTTATTGACAAGTAAATCCTAGACGCTCGATCTTGGTTATTTTCGCTTTCGCGGCTGGCAGTAAAAGAACCATGTTTCTGTGAATAACTCCTGAACCGTAAGTCCTAGACGCTCGCTCTTGGCTGCATTCGATTCAGCTCGTGGCAGCCAGTCTAAAAAACACTATCTTGGACTTCTCTGCATGTTTCCCAGGCGAGAAATTGGCAGCATGTTCAGAACCATGTTTCTGTGAATAACTCCTGAACCGTAAGTCCTAGACGCTCGCTCTTGGCTGCATTCGATTCAGCTCGTGGCAGCCAGTCTAAAAAACACTATCTTGGACTTCTCTGCATGTTTCCCAGGCGAGCAATTGGCAGCATGTCCAGAACCATGTTTCTGTGAATAACTCCTGAACCGTAAGTCCTAGACGCTCGCTCTTGGCTGCATTCGATTCAGCTCGTGGCAGCCAGTCTAAAAAACACTATCTTGGACTTCTCTGCATGTTTCCCAGGCGAGCAATTGGCAGCATGTTCAGAACCATGTTTCTGTGAATAACTCCTGAACCGTAAGTCCTAGACGCTCGCTCTTGGCTGCATTCGATTCAGCTCGTGGCAGCCAGTCTAAAAAACACTATCTTGGACTTCTCTGCATGTTTCCCAGGCGAGCAATTGGCAGCATGTTCAGAACCATGTTTCTGTGAATAACTCCTGAACCGTAAGTCACAGACGCTCGCTCTTGGCTGCATTCGATTCAGCTCGTGGCAGCCAGTCTAAAAAACACTATCTTGGACTTCTCTGCATGTTCCTAAGGCAAATGTTTCTAAAGCTAATTCTTGAACCGTAAGTCCTAGACGCTCGATCTTGGCGGCATTCGTCTCAGCGCCTGGCAATTAGTATAGGAGCACTGTGTTTGACTTCTCTGGATGTTTCCCAGGCGAGTTATTGACAAGTAAATCCTAGACGCTCGATCTTGGTTATTTTCGCTTTCGCGGCTGGCAGTAAAAGAACCATGTTTCTGTGAATAACTCCTGAACCGTAAGTCCTAGACGCTCGCTCTTGGCTGCATTCGATTCAGCTCGTGGCAGCCAGTCTAAAAAACACTATCTTGGACTTCTCTGCATGTTTCCCAGGCGAGCAATTGGCAGCATGTTCAGAACCATGTTTCTGTGAATAACTCCTGAACCGTAAGTCCTAGACGCTCGCTCTTGGCTGCATTCGATTCAGCTCGTGGCAGCCAGTCTAAAAAACACTATCTTGGACTTCTCTGCATGTTCCTAAGGCAAATGTTTCTAAAGCTAATTCTTGAACCGTAAGTCCTAGACGCTCGATCTTGGCGGCATTCGTCTCAGCGCCTGGCAATTAGTATAGGAGCACTGTGTTTGACTTCTCTGGATGTTTCCCAGGCGAGTTATTGACAAGTAAATCCTAGACGCTCGATCTTGGTTATTTTCGCTTTCGCGGCTGGCAGTAAAAGAACCATGTTTCTGTGAATAACTCCTGAACCGTAAGTCCTAGACGCTCGCTCTTGGCTGCATTCGATTCAGCTCGTGGCAGCCAGTCTAAAAAACACTATCTTGGACTTCTCTGCATGTTTCCCAGGCGAGCAATTGGCAGCATGTTCAGAACCATGTTTCTGTGAATAACTCCTGAACCGTAAGTCCTAGACGCTCGCTCTTGGCTGCATTCGATTCAGCTCGTGGCAGCCAGTCTAAAAAACACTATCTTGGACTTCTCTGCATGTTTCCCAGGCGAGCAATTGGCAGCATGTTCAGAACCATGTTTCTGTGAATAACTCCTGAACCGTAAGTCCTAGACGCTCGCTCTTGACTGCATTCGATTCAGCTCGTGGCAGCCAGTCTAAAAAACACTATCTTGGACTTCTCTGCATGTTTCCCAGTCGAGCAATTGGCAGCATGTTCAGAACCATGTTTCTGTGAATAACTCCTGAACCGTAAGTCCTAGACGCTCGCTCTTGGCTGCATTCGATTCAGCTCGTGGCAGCCAGTCTAAAAAACACTATCTTGGACTTCTCTGCATGTTTCCCAGGCGAGAAATTGGCAGCATGTTCAGAACCATGTTTCTGTGAATAACTCCTGAACCGTAAGTCCTAGACGCTCGATCTTGGCGGCATTCGTCTCAGCGCCTGGCAATTAGTATAGGAGCACTGTGTTTGACTTCTCTGGATGTTTCCCAGGCGAGTTATTGACAAGTAAATCCTAGACGCTCGATCTTGGTTATTTTCGCTTTCGCGGCTGGCAGTAAAAGAACCATGTTTCTGTGAATAACTCCTGAACCGTAAGTCCTAGACGCTCGCTCTTGGCTGCATTCGATTCAGCTCGTGGCAGCCAGTCTAAAAAACACTATCTTGGACTTCTCTGCATGTTTCCCAGGCGAGAAATTGGCAGCATGTTCAGAACCATGTTTCTGTGAATAACTCCTGAACCGTAAGTCCTAGACGCTCGATCTTGGCGGCATTCGTCTCAGCGCCTGGCAATTAGTATAGGAGCACTGTGTTTGACTTCTCTGGATGTTTCCCAGGCGAGTTATTGACAAGTAAATCCTAGACGCTCGATCTTGGTTATTTTCGCTTTCGCGGCTGGCAGTAAAAGAACCATGTTTCTGTGAATAACTCCTGAACCGTAAGTCCTAGACGCTCGCTCTTGGCTGCATTCGATTCAGCTCGTGGCAGCCAGTCTAAAAAACACTATCTTGGACTTCTCTGCATGTTTCCCAGGCGAGAAATTGGCAGCATGTTCAGAACCATGTTTCTGTGAATAACTCCTGAACCGTAAGTCCTAGACGCTCGCTCTTGGCTGCATTCGATTCAGCTCGTGGCAGCCAGTCTAAAAAACACTATCTTGGACTTCTCTGCATGTTTCCCAGGCGAGAAATTGGCAGCATGTTCAGAACCATGTTTCTGTGAATAACTCCTGAACCGTAAGTCCTAGACGCTCGCTCTTGGCTGCATTCGATTCAGCTCGTGGCAGCCAGTCTAAAAAACACTATCTTGGACTTCTCTGCATGTTTCCCAGGCGAGAAATTGGCAGCATGTTCAGAACCATGTTTCTGTGAATAACTCCTGAACCGTAAGTCCTAGACGCTCGATCTTGGCGGCATTCGTCTCAGCGCCTGGCAATTAGTATAGGAGCACTGTGTTTGACTTCTCTGGATGTTTCCCAGGCGAGTTATTGACAAGTAAATCCTAGACGCTCGATCTTGGTTATTTTCGCTTTCGCGGCTGGCAGTAAAAGAACCATGTTTCTGTGAATAACTCCTGAACCGTAAGTCCTAGACGCTCGCTCTTGGCTGCATTCGATTCAGCTCGTGGCAGCCAGTCTAAAAAACACTATCTTGGACTTCTCTGCATGTTTCCCAGGCGAGAAATTGGCAGCATGTTCAGAACCATGTTTCTGTGAATAACTCCTGAACCGTAAGTCCTAGACGCTCGCTCTTGGCTGCATTCGAATCAGCTCGTGGCAGCCAGTCTAAAAAACACTATCTTGGACTTCTCTGCATGTTTCCCAGGCGAGAAATTGGCAGCATGTTCAGAACCATGTTTCTGTGAATAACTCCTGAACCGTAAGTCCTAGACGCTCGCTCTTGGCTGCATTCGATTCAGCTCGTGGCAGCCAGTCTAAAAAACACTATCTTGGACTTCTCTGCATGTTTCCCAGGCGAGAAATTGGCAGCATGTTCAGAACCATGTTTCTGTGAATAACTCCTGAACCGTAAGTCCTAGACGCTCGATCTTGGCGGCATTCGTCTCAGCGCCTGGCAATTAGTATAGGAGCACTGTGTTTGACTTCTCTGGATGTTTCCCAGGCGAGTTATTGACAAGTAAATCCTAGACGCTCGATCTTGGTTATTTTCGCTTTCGCGGCTGGCAGTAAAAGAACCATGTTTCTGTGAATAACTCCTGAACCGTAAGTCCTAGACGCTCGCTCTTGGCTGCATTCGATTCAGCTCGTGGCAGCCAGTCTAAAAAACACTATCTTGGACTTCTCTGCATGTTTCCCAGGCGAGAAATTGGCAGCATGTTCAGAACCATGTTTCTGTGAATAACTCCTGAACCGTAAGTCCTAGACGCTCGATCTTGGAGGCATTCGTCTCAGCGCCTGGCAATTAGTATAGGAGCACTGTGTTTGACTTCTCTGGATGTTTCCCAGGCGAGTTATTGACAAGTAAATCCTAGACGCTCGATCTTGGTTATTTTCGCTTTCGCGGCTGGCAGTAAAAGAACCATGTTTCTGTGAATAACTCCTGAACCGTAAGTCCTAGACGCTCGCTCTTGGCTGCATTCGATTCAGCTCGTGGCAGCCAGTCTAAAAAACACTATGTTGGACTTCTCTGCATGTTTCCCAGGCGAGCAATTGGCAGCATGTTCAGAACCATGTTTCTGTGAATAACTCCTGAACCGTAAGTCCTAGACGCTCGCTCTTGGCTGCATTCGATTCAGCTCGTGGCAGCCAGTCTAAAAAACACTATCTTGGACTTCTCTGCTTGTTTCCCAGGCGAGCAATTGGCAGCATGTTCAGAACCATGTTTCTGTGAATAACTCCTGAACCGTAAGTCACAGACGCTCGCTCTTGGCTGCATTCGATTCAGCTCGTGGCAGCCAGTCTAAAAAACACTATCTTGGACTTCTCTGCATGTTCCTAAGGCAAATGTTTCTAAAGCTAATTCTTGAACCGTAAGTCCTAGACGCTCGATCTTGGCGGCATTCGTCTCAGCGCCTGGCAATTAGTATAGGAGCACTGTGTTTGACTTCTCTGGATGTTTCCCAGGCGAGTTATTGACAAGTAAATCCTAGACGCTCGATCTTGGTTATTTTCGCTTTCGCGGCTGGCAGTAAAAGAACCATGTTTCTGTGAATAACTCCTGAACCGTAAGTCCTAGACGCTCGCTCTTGGCTGCATTCGATTCAGCTCGTGGCAGCCAGTCTAAAAAACACTATCTTGGACTTCTCTGCATGTTTCCCAGGCGAGCAATTGGCAGCATGTTCAGAACCATGTTTCTGTGAATAACTCCTGAACCGTAAGTCCTAGACGCTCGCTCTTGGCTGCATTCGATTCAGCTCGTGGCAGCCAGTCTAAAAAACACTATCTTGGACTTCTCTGCATGTTTCCCAGGCGAGAAATTGGCAGCATGTTCAGAACCATGTTTCTGTGAATAACTCCTGAACCGTAAGTCCTAGACGCTCGCTCTTGGCTGCATTCGATTCAGCTCGTGGCAGCCAGTCTAAAAAACACTATCTTGGACTTCTCTGCATGTTTCCCAGGCGAGCAATTGGCAGCATGTTCAGAACCATGTTTCTGTGAATAACTCCTGAACCGTAAGTCCTAGACGCTCGCTCTTGGCTGCATTCGATTCAGCTCGTGGCAGCCAGTCTAAAAAACACTATCTTGGACTTCTCTGCTTGTTTCCCAGGCGAGCAATTGGCAGCATGTTCAGAACCATGTTTCTGTGAATAACTCCTGAACCGTAAGTCACAGACGCTCGCTCTTGGCTGCATTCGATTCAGCTCGTGGCAGCCAGTCTAAAAAACACTATCTTGGACTTCTCTGCATGTTCCTAAGGCAAATGTTTCTAAAGCTAATTCTTGAACCGTAAGTCCTAGACGCTCGATCTTGGCGGCATTCGTCTCAGCGCCTGGCAATTAGTATAGGAGCACTGTGTTTGACTTCTCTGGATGTTTCCCAGGCGAGTTATTGACAAGTAAATCCTAGACGCTCGATCTTGGTTATTTTCGCTTTCGCGGCTGGCAGTAAAAGAACCATGTTTCTGTGAATAACTCCTGAACCGTAAGTCCTAGACGCTCGCTCTTGGCTGCATTCGATTCAGCTCGTGGCAGCCAGTCTAAAAAACACTATCTTGGACTTCTCTGCATGTTTCCCAGGCGAGCAATTGGCAGCATGTTCAGAACCATGTTTCTGTGAATAACTCCTGAACCGTAAGTCCTAGACGCTCGCTCTTGGCTGCATTCGATTCAGCTCGTGGCAGCCAGTCTAAAAAACACTATCTTGGACTTCTCTGCATGTTCCTAAGGCAAATGTTTCTAAAGCTAATTCTTGAACCGTAAGTCCTAGACGCTCGATCTTGGCGGCATTCGTCTCAGCGCCTGGCAATTAGTATAGGAGCACTGTGTTTGACTTCTCTGGATGTTTCCCAGGCGAGTTATTGACAAGTAAATCCTAGACGCTCGATCTTGGTTATTTTCGCTTTCGCGGCTGGCAGTAAAAGAACCATGTTTCTGT
Source organism: Rhinoderma darwinii (assembly GCF_050947455.1). Taxonomy (NCBI): domain Eukaryota; kingdom Metazoa; phylum Chordata; class Amphibia; order Anura; family Rhinodermatidae; genus Rhinoderma; species Rhinoderma darwinii. The sequence continues at coordinate 32,823 of NW_027462193.1, forward strand.
GAATAACTCCTGAACCGTAAGTCCTAGACGCTCGCTCTTGGCTGCATTCGATTCAGCTCGTGGCAGCCAGTCTAAAAAACACTATCTTGGACTTCTCTGCATGTTTCCCAGGCGAGCAATTGGCAGCATGTTCAGAACCATGTTTCTGTGAATAACTCCTGAACCGTAAGTCCTAGACGCTCGCTCTTGGCTGCATTCGATTCAGCTCGTGGCAGCCAGTCTAAAAAACACTATCTTGGACTTCTCTGCATGTTTCCCAGGCGAGCAATTGGCAGCATGTTCAGAACCATGTTTCTGTGAATAACTCCTGAACCGTAAGTCCTAGACGCTCGCTCTTGGCTGCATTCGATTCAGCTCGTGGCAGCCAGTCTAAAAAACACTATCTTGGACTTCTCTGCTTGTTTCCCAGGCGAGCAATTGGCAGCATGTTCAGAACCATGTTTCTGTGAATAACTCCTGAACCGTAAGTCACAGACGCTCGCTCTTGGCTGCATTCGATTCAGCTCGTGGCAGCCAGTCTAAAAAACACTATCTTGGACTTCTCTGCATGTTCCTAAGGCAAATGTTTCTAAAGCTAATTCTTGAACCGTAAGTCCTAGACGCTCGATCTTGGCGGCATTCGTCTCAGCGCCTGGCAATTAGTATAGGAGCACTGTGTTTGACTTCTCTGGATGTTTCCCAGGCGAGTTATTGACAAGTAAATCCTAGACGCTCGATCTTGGTTATTTTCGCTTTTGCGGCTGGCAGTAAAAGAACCATGTTTCTGTGAATAACTCATGAACCGTAAGTCCTAGACGCTCGCTCTTGGCTGCATTCGATTCAGCTCGTGGCAGCCAGTCTAAAAAACACTATCTTGGACTTCTCTGCATGTTTCCCAGGCGAGCAATTGGCAGCATGTTCAGAACCATGTTTCTGTGAATAACTCCTGAACCGTAAGTCCTAGACGCTCGCTCTTGGCTGCATTCGATTCAGCTCGTGGCAGCCAGTCTAAAAAACACTATCTTGGACTTCTCTGCATGTTTCCCAGGCGAGCAATTGGCAGCATGTTCAGAACCATGTTTCTGTGAATAACTCCTGAACCGTAAGTCCTAGACGCTCGCTCTTGGCTGCATTCGATTCAGCTCGTGGCAGCCAGTCTAAAAAACACTATCTTGGACTTCTCTGCATGTTTCCCAGGCGAGCAATTGGCAGCATGTTCAGAACCATGTTTCTGTGAATAACTCCTGAACCGTAAGTCCTAGACGCTCGCTCTTGGCTGCATTCGATTCAGCTCGTGGCAGCCAGTCTAAAAAACACTATCTTGGACTTCTCTGCATGTTTCCCAGGCGAGAAATTGGCAGCATGTTCAGAACCATGTTTCTGTGAATAACTCCTGAACCGTAAGTCCTAGACGCTCGCTCTTGGCTGCATTCGATTCAGCTCGTGGCAGCCAGTCTAAAAAACACTATCTTGGACTTCTCTGCATGTTTCCCAGGCGAGCAATTGGCAGCATGTTCAGAACCATGTTTCTGTGAATAACTCCTGAACCGTAAGTCCTAGACGCTCGCTCTTGGCTGCATTCGATTCAGCTCGTGGCAGCCAGTCTAAAAAACACTATCTTGGACTTCTCTGCATGTTTCCCAGGCGAGAAATTGGCAGCATGTTCAGAACCATGTTTCTGTGAATAACTCCTGAACCGTAAGTCCTAGACGCTCGATCTTGGCGGCATTCGTCTCAGCGCCTGGCAATTAGTATAGGAGCAATGTGTTTGACTTCTCTGGATGTTTCCCAGGCGAGTTATTGACAAGTAAATCCTAGACGCTCGATCTTGGTTATTTTCGCTTTCGCGGCTGGCAGTAAAAGAACCATGTTTCTGTGAATAACTCCTGAACCGTAAGTCCTAGACGCTCGCTCTTGGCTGCATTCGATTCAGCTCGTGGCAGCCAGTCTAAAAAACACTATCTTGGACTTCTCTGCATGTTTCCCAGGCGAGAAATTGGCAGCATGTTCAGAACCATGTTTCTGTGAATAACTCCTGAACCGTAAGTCCTAGACGCTCGCTCTTGGCTGCATTCGATTCAGCTCGTGGCAGCCAGTCTAAAAAACACTATCTTGGACTTCTCTGCATGTTTCCCAGGCGAGCAATTGGCAGCATGTTCAGAACCATGTTTCTGTGAATAACTCCTGAACCGTAAGTCCTAGACGCTCGCTCTTGGCTGCATTCGATTCAGCTCGTGGCAGCCAGTCTAAAAAACACTATCTTGGACTTCTCTGCATGTTTCCCAGGCGAGCAATTGGCAGCATGTTCAGAACCATGTTTCTGTGAATAACTCCTGAACCGTAAGTCCTAGACGCTCGCTCTTGGCTGCATTCGATTCAGCTCGTGGCAGCCAGTCTAAAAAACACTATCTTGGACTTCTCTGCATGTTTCCCAGGCGAGCAATTGGCAGCATGTTCAGAACCATGTTTCTGTGAATAACTCCTGAACCGTAAGTCCTAGACGCTCGCTCTTGGCTGCATTCGATTCAGCTCGTGGCAGCCAGTCTAAAAAACACTATCTTGGACTTCTCTGCATGTTTCCCAGGCGAGCAATTGGCAGCATGTTCAGAACCATGTTTCTGTGAATAACTCCTGAACCGTAAGTCACAGACGCTCGCTCTTGGCTGCATTCGATTCAGCTCGTGGCAGCCAGTCTAAAAAACACTATCTTGGACTTCTCTGCATGTTCCTAAGGCAAATGTTTCTAAAGCTAATTCTTGAACCGTAAGTCCTAGACGCTCGATCTTGGCGGCATTCGTCTCAGCGCCTGGCAATTAGTATAGGAGCACTGTGTTTGACTTCTCTGGATGTTTCCCAGGCGAGTTATTGACAAGTAAATCCTAGACGCTCGATCTTGGTTATTTTCGCTTTCGCGGCTGGCAGTAAAAGAACCATGTTTCTGTGAATAACTCCTGAACCGTAAGTCCTAGACGCTCGCTCTTGGCTGCATTCGATTCAGCTCGTGGCAGCCAGTCTAAAAAACACTATCTTGGACTTCTCTGCATGTTTCCCAGGCGAGCAATTGGCAGCATGTTCAGAACCATGTTTCTGTGAATAACTCCTGAACCGTAAGTCCTAGACGCTCGCTCTTGGCTGCATTCGATTCAGCTCGTGGCAGCCAGTCTAAAAAACACTATCTTGGACTTCTCTGCATGTTCCTAAGGCAAATGTTTCTAAAGCTAATTCTTGAACCGTAAGTCCTAGACGCTCGATCTTGGCGGCATTCGTCTCAGCGCCTGGCAATTAGTATAGGAGCACTGTGTTTGACTTCTCTGGATGTTTCCCAGGCGAGTTATTGACAAGTAAATCCTAGACGCTCGATCTTGGTTATTTTCGCTTTCGCGGCTGGCAGTAAAAGAACCATGTTTCTGTGAATAACTCCTGAACCGTAAGTCCTAGACGCTCGCTCTTGGCTGCATTCGATTCAGCTCGTGGCAGCCAGTCTAAAAAACACTATCTTGGACTTCTCTGCATGTTTCCCAGGCGAGCAATTGGCAGCATGTTCAGAACCATGTTTCTGTGAATAACTCCTGAACCGTAAGTCCTAGACGCTCGCTCTTGGCTGCATTCGATTCAGCTCGTGGCAGCCAGTCTAAAAAACACTATCTTGGACTTCTCTGCATGTTTCCCAGGCGAGCAATTGGCAGCATGTTCAGAACCATGTTTCTGTGAATAACTCCTGAACCGTAAGTCCTAGACGCTCGCTCTTGGCTGCATTCGATTCAGCTCGTGGCAGCCAGTCTAAAAAACACTATCTTGGACTTCTCTGCATGTTTCCCAGTCGAGCAATTGGCAGCATGTTCAGAACCATGTTTCTGTGAATAACTCCTGAACCGTAAGTCACAGACGCTCGCTCTTGGCTGCTTTCGATTCAGCTCGTGGCAGCCAGTCTAAAAAACACTATCTTGGACTTCTCTGCATGTTCCTAAGGCAAATGTTTCTAAAGCTAATTCTTGAACCGTAAGTCCTAGACGCTCGATCTTGGCGGCATTCGTCTCAGCGCCTGGCAATTAGTATAGGAGCACTGTGTTTGACTTCTCTGGATGTTTCCCAGGCGAGTTATTGACAAGTAAATCCTAGACGCTCGATCTTGGTTATTTTCGCTTTCGCGGCTGGCAGTAAAAGAACCATGTTTCTGTGAATAACTCCTGAACCGTAAGTCCTAGACGCTCGCTCTTGGCTGCATTCGATTCAGCTCGTGGCAGCCAGTCTAAAAAACACTATCTTGGACTTCTCTGCATGTTTCCCAGGCGAGAAATTGGCAGCATGTTCAGAACCATGTTTCTGTGAATAACTCCTGAACCGTAAGTCCTAGACGCTCGATCTTGGCGGCATTCGTCTCAGCGCCTGGCAATTAGTATAGGAGCACTGTGTTTGACTTCTCTGGATGTTTCCCAGGCGAGTTATTGACAAGTAAATCCTAGACGCTCGATCTTGGTTATTTTCGCTTTCGCGGCTGGCAGTAAAAGAACCATGTTTCTGTGAATAACTCCTGAACCGTAAGTCCTAGACGCTCGCTCTTGGCTGCATTCGATTCAGCTCGTGGCAGCCAGTCTAAAAAACACTATCTTGGACTTCTCTGCATGTTTCCCAGGCGAGAAATTGGCAGCATGTTCAGAACCATGTTTCTGTGAATAACTCCTGAACCGTAAGTCCTAGACGCTCGCTCTTGGCTGCATTCGATTCAGCTCGTGGCAGCCAGTCTAAAAAACACTATCTTGGACTTCTCTGCATGTTTCCCAGGCGAGAAATTGGCAGCATGTTCAGAACCATGTTTCTGTGAATAACTCCTGAACCGTAAGTCCTAGACGCTCGCTCTTGGCTGCATTCGATTCAGCTCGTGGCAGCCAGTCTAAAAAACACTATCTTGGACTTCTCTGCATGTTTCCCAGGCGAGAAATTGGCAGCATGTTCAGAACCATGTTTCTGTGAATAACTCCTGAACCGTAAGTCCTAGACGCTCGCTCTTGGCTGCATTCGATTCAGCTCGTGGCAGCCAGTCTAAAAAACACTATCTTGGACTTCTCTGCATGTTTCCCAGGCGAGCAATTGGCAGCATGTTCAGAACCATGTTTCTGTGAATAACTCCTGAACCGTAAGTCCTAGACGCTCGATCTTGGCGGCATTCGTCTCAGCGCCTGGCAATTAGTATAGGAGCACTGTGTTTGACTTCTCTGGATGTTTCCCAGGCGAGTTATTGACAAGTAAATCCTAGACGCTCGATCTTGGTTATTTTCGCTTTCGCGGCTGGCAGTAAAAGAACCATGTTTCTGTGAATAACTCCTGAACCGTAAGTCCTAGACGCTCGCTCTTGGCTGCATTCGATTCAGCTCGTGGCAGCCAGTCTAAAAAACACTATCTTGGACTTCTCTGCATGTTTCCCAGGCGAGAAATTGGCAGCATGTTCAGAACCATGTTTCTGTGAATAACTCCTGAACCGTAAGTCCTAGACGCTCGCTCTTGGCTGCATTCGATTCAGCTCGTGGCAGCCAGTCTAAAAAACACTATCTTGGACTTCTCTGCATGTTTCCCAGGCGAGAAATTGGCAGCATGTTCAGAACCATGTTTCTGTGAATAACTCCTGAACCGTAAGTCCTAGACGCTCGATCTTGGCGGCATTCGTCTCAGCGCCTGGCAATTAGTATAGGAGCACTGTGTTTGACTTCTCTGGATGTTTCCCAGGCGAGTTATTGACAAGTAAATCCTAGACGCTCGATCTTGGTTATTTTCGCTTTCGCGGCTGGCAGTAAAAGAACCATGTTTCTGTGAATAACTCCTGAACCGTAAGTCCTAGACGCTCGCTCTTGGCTGCATTCGATTCAGCTCGTGGCAGCCAGTCTAAAAAACACTATCTTGGACTTCTCTGCATGTTTCCCAGGCGAGAAATTGGCAGCATGTTCAGAACCATGTTTCTGTGAATAACTCCTGAACCGTAAGTCCTAGACGCTCGATCTTGGCGGCATTCGTCTCAGCGCCTGGCAATTAGTATAGGAGCACTGTGTTTGACTTCTCTGGATGTTTCCCAGGCGAGTTATTGACAAGTAAATCCTAGACGCTCGATCTTGGTTATTTTCGCTTTCGCGGCTGGCAGTAAAAGAACCATGTTTCTGTGAATAACTCCTGAACCGTAAGTCCTAGACGCTCGCTCTTGGCTGCATTCGATTCAGCTCGTGGCAGCCAGTCTAAAAAACACTATCTTGGACTTCTCTGCATGTTTCCCAGGCGAGCAATTGGCAGCATGTTCAGAACCATGTTTCTGTGAATAACTCCTGAACCGTAAGTCCTAGACGCTCGCTCTTGGCTGCATTCGATTCAGCTCGTGGCAGCCAGTCTAAAAAACACTATCTTGGACTTCTCTGCTTGTTTCCCAGGCGAGCAATTGGCAGCATGTTCAGAACCATGTTTCTGTGAATAACTCCTGAACCGTAAGTCACAGACGCTCGCTCTTGGCTGCATTCGATTCAGCTCGTGGCAGCCAGTCTAAAAAACACTATCTTGGACTTCTCTGCATGTTCCTAAGGCAAATGTTTCTAAAGCTAATTCTTGAACCGTAAGTCCTAGACGCTCGATCTTGGCGGCATTCGTCTCAGCGCCTGGCAATTAGTATAGGAGCACTG